>NC_081411.1:693122556-693432779 GCF_030272615.1 Cryptomeria japonica | reverse complement strand
AAAAATCCAAAAATCTTACCAAAACCATGTGCTCCCCCTGAGTAGATGATCTCTGCTAGAAGTCATTTTCTCAGTACTACTACTCCCCCTTTGACATCAATGACAAAGGTTGTCAAAATGTCAATGAGTGCAGTGCTAAACTAGAACCTTGTAACCGGTTGGTTACAATCTAGAATAGATCTACTAATACCAAATTCAGGCTCTGAGTAAACCTGTTACTATCCTTTAATGTTGTCTCTGTTCTTTGAATAGTACTGGTGAGGTGATGCATTTTCTCTTCCAGTGTCTTTTGTCCTTGAATTAGTTCCTCAAAGATGTATTTCCTTAAAGAGATGAGGTTATCCAATTTCAGACTGAGTTTACATTTAAGATCTTTTGCTTTTCCCTTTATTCTTTCCTTCTCTTTTTCCAACTTCTCTAATTTCTCTTCAAATCTAGCAATTTTTTGCTCTATAACTGATATTGGTTCAGATGAGCCAATGATATTGTCAACTATATCATGAATTTCTTTTTTTACTTTGTTGATTTCCTTGTCAATATCCACTATTAGAAGATTAGTCTTGTAGGTGTCTCTATATAGTTCCTTAAATTCCATGATTGTTGTGCTGAGTGTTGGTAATAGAGTGTCAATGTGTTCCATGCATTTCTTTATTGTCTCTTCAAAGAATTTATGTTTCTCCTTATCCATTTTCTCTTTAAATGTCTCTTTATTTATTTGGTCCACATTCAATATATTGTCAGTTATGTACTTGGACAATGTGTCTAACTGACTCAAAGAATCATTATTATCTATATTACAGTTGGGTGCAATCAATTTAAGAATAGGGATGGTATAATCTATAGCCTTATATGATAATGCATTACAGTTTGTTACTTTCCTAATAGAATCTAATAGTACCTTCGTTACATTTGTTGGTCTAAATTCAGTCATAGAAGTACTAGATGATTGCCTAACTACCTTCACAATCTCCATGCTACTGGTGTGAGTAACCACTTTGCTTGTCTCGACCTCTGGTGGGTCAGTTTGTGTTTGCATTTCAACTAGCAAGGGTTTAGGCTTCTCAGCCGTTGCCAATGGCATTGTCTCTGTGTGTACCTGAAGATCAACCTGTTTCTCAGCTTGTGTCTTTATCCGTTTCACTATGCTCTCTCATGTTGATTTCTCTGTCCGCACTTCTGCACTATCCACTAATGGTATTTCAATAGGTTTCTCTATATTCTCTGCAGCGGGTATTTCTATCTCTGTTGGTTTTCCAATGTTTGTATCAACAGTATCTGTAACCATTTCACTAACCAAGGGATCAATTGATTATTCTGCTTGCTCAACTTGAATCCCAATCTCAATGTTATCAGCTGGTATTTCAACTTCAACATTTTCAGTCGGTGGCTTAACAACCACATCTTTCTTTACCTCAATGTTCCCCTTAGTGTTTTCTTTATCAAATACAATATTGACCTCCTGAGTATCTATTTTCATTGTGTATAGGATTTTAGACTCAGGGTTTGTGTCCTCATGTGGAGTCTCCACATCCTCAGTAGCTAGTGAATTATCAGTTAGTACTAGTGGAGTAACTGAAGGTGGTGGTAGATTATCTATTACTCTTATATTTGGTGGTCCACCTACCTTTCCTTTCCCTTTGTCCTTATCCTTTTGGTATAACTTGAATGTTTTAGGTCTTTTGAGCTCTTCTTGTTTCTCTTTCTCCACAAAGAATATGTCCCATTTAACTACTATTTCTTCAGATATTTCATTCACTCTATTGGCCATTAGACTTACATGTTGATGACCACTAGAAAAGACTGTCCCGTTTGCTTCACTGATTAGTTCATCAATTTCCTCAGCTAATTTAATAGGGTGAATAGCTAGCAATTTTTCAATTTTTATTTTCTTATCAAGTTCCATAATAGCTATCCTTTTAGCATCAAGCCGCCTATACAAATCACTAAGAAAATCATCTACAACCTCTATCAAAACTTTTTGCACACAAGTCTACCCAAACATCTCGCGATGTATTTTTTTTTTGCTACCATGGTTTACATGCATTTCACACTCCAATGTTTGACAAAAACCGATGTGTCTTTAACCTGGTTCGAAGCTCGCATTTTGCGTAGGTAAGGAATTAGCAAAGGCATGGGGGAATTTGGGTTAATATTTTCCAATTGCATCCGCTTTAATATTTTTTTTAAAAACTCTTCAACAATCTTGTCATTCTATTCCATGGGTTTTTATCACTTTGAAACATTTTTTTAGATGGTTCAAATGCCTTGTTGATGCCTTCATATCTCACATAAATCTACAACAATAATTGCCAGTATGAGATATGATAAAATATTACTATCCTTTATGTTGTGATGAATGTCAATGTCATGTTCAAAAGTTCCCATTTTGCATAGGCTGGGATGATGCAGTCAAAAGTTACAGAGGATTTCATTAACCTTACCAATTGTAATCACCAAATGAAAATAACTTTCTTTTCATTACATCTAATGAACATTCACAACCTAGAGTTTGAATCTCCTTCTTCCTTTTTTTAAAAAAAAAATTTATGGAAGAGGTTAAGAATGCTCCAGAATGGAGCATTTCTAATCTTCCTGACAAAAGGTGCATGTACAAGGTTAACAAATGAGGTTAGAGATGCTCTATTTTGGATCATTCCTAACCTTTTTGTGAGAGGTTATAAATGTGGGTTAAGAATGCTCCAAAATGAAGCATTTCTAACTATTTTTCTTTTGATTTTGCAAAGGTTATGGTTATGGGCTAAAAATGCTCGAAAATGGAGCATCTTTAACCATTTCTTTCAAACATTATGACATGGAAGAAACAATGTTTAATAAATGTTATGAAATTTGGTTAAGCACCTGCTAATTACACTTCGTAAGGTGGCATTCTTTTGAAACAATCTATCAAACATTTCACATGATGTCTATGCTCCATGATGCATGCATGTTTACCAAAACAAGTGCAAGTACAACATCTACCATAACTCCTCATGTCCATGCTACACGACTTATACTCCATGGTGCACATATCTTTTGTAAAATATTTATCATGTAAGTTATGCCAAAATAGTTCATTTGCCAAAATGATGCTCCCATTTTCTATAATTATATGGATTCGGTTTTCACGGCAGACATTATGATTTGCATACAGATCTACCAAGGAGTTAAAATGACAACAGCTGAAACAAACTCTTCTAGCCTTTACGCTTTGATGAGTGTCTGAGACATTTCAGTGCATATCCTTTGATCATTTTAGTTGGTGCTTAATATGCAGGTTCCATGCAGAATTCATTAGCCACCTCTTCCCTTACTATCTTGATCTCTGTATATCAAAAGCTAACGAAGTTGCAAATAAACAACATAGTGTTGGACAACATAGGCCCATGGAGGATAGTGAAGAGATTCCTTGCGAAGTCCATTTTGTGTTCATTCTAAAATCCTTGCTCAGTGTGAGGAGGTGACATCTCTTTAAGGCATTTTTTCAAACAATTTGCATTGCATAAGTATGCTCCATGTTCTAAACACAAGTCTACCCAAACATCTCATGGTGTATTTCTTTTTGCTTCCACAGTTTGCATGCATTTCAAACTCCAATGTTTGACAAAAAATGATGTGTCTTTAACCTAGTTTGAAGCTCCAATTTTCCGTAGGTAAGGAATTAGCAAAGGCATAGGGGAATCTGTCTTAATATTTTCAATTGCATCTACTTTAATATTTTTTTTAAAAACTCTTCAACCAACCTGTCATTCTATTCTATGGATCTCTGTCACTTTGAAACATTTTGTCAGATGGTTCAAATGCCTTGTCGATGCCTTCATATCTTGCATACATCTACAACAATAATTGCTAGTATGAGATATGATAAAATCTTACTATGCTTTATGCAGTAGTGAATGTCAATGTCGTGTTCCATAGTTCCCATTTTGCACAGGCTGGGATGATGTAGTCAAAAGTTACAGAGGATTTCATTAACCTTACCAATTGCAATCAGAAGATGAAAATCACTTTCTTTTCATTACATCTAATGAACATTCATAACCTGGAGTTTGAAGCTCCTTCTTCATTTTTTAAAATTTTTTTTATGTAAGAGGTTAAGAATGCTCCAAAATGGAGCATTTCTAACCTTCTTGACAAAAAGTGGGCCCAAGAGGTTAACAAATAAGGTTAGGGGTACTCCATTTTGGAGCATTCCTAACCTTTTTGTGAGAGGTTATAAATGTGGGTTAAGAATGCTCCAAAATGGAGCATTTCTAACCTTTTTGTTTTCTTTTTTTGCAAAGGTTATGGTTATGTGTTAAAAATGCTCAAAAATGGAGCATCTTTAACCATTTCTTTCAAACATTATGACCTTGACTTCCATAAACCATCGACCACGGAGAAAATCAAAGGAGAGATGAAACTAACATTATACACAATTTTTTCCCTCAAATGGCCACAATATTAAAATGATCTAAAATATTAAATTATTTATTTGAAAAATAATTTAAATATTTTAAATTTAATGCTCAAGCTTGAGAAAAATGACCATATCTTCCAAACGCTAGGGAGTTAAGTCCTGAAATTTGAAAAATGCGTTGATGGTAGGGAAACAAGATAACTAAATTATTTACTCCTCATGATGAATCATAAAATGAGAGATTTTAATCATTTCTATGCAACAGACACCAAAAATTGAAGGATTAACATATAATAAAATATGAACTGGGTTCAAGTGAAATTTGGCCACGTGATACAAAATGACACTTGGATCCCGAGTGTTAACTTATTTCCCTCAATTTGTGGTAATATCCAAAATTATTCCATTTTTCATATTTTGACTGGCAATGACCTTGGACAATGTGCTCATTACTTATGCATAAACACCTATTGGACCTTTAATCGACACTGAGACTGATTTGAAGTTCTATTTTAAAGGTATAACAAATATGGGGGAAACATATTCCAACTTAAAATTAATTCTAGTAAACCAAACTTAAGTGTCGGTAAAACAGATTAACAGTTATACCAGTACCGGTATAACTTAATGCATGAAACATGAACAGAAACAACATCCACAACACATGGCATCAATATTTTGACATGGAAACCCAGTAAGGGGAAAAACCACAGTGGGAAACCTTACCCACAATCAGATGATACTACTGCAGATAGTATGTGTATACAAATGGGGTCTACACATGCAGAAAGGCCAACTGCTTACAACTCACTGATCAATCATAAAATAGGAGTCACATTGACTACACAATTGGATGGTTAAATCCAATCATAATGTACTGCTCAAAGTAGAATCTCCAATGCTAGTACCGGTTAAGCTCTAAAATATGAGTCTCAAAACACCTTCATAACCTCCCTTTAACCTTCAAATAATGTCTACGTGTTTCACACAAGGATCTACTTATTTTCATTGTTCAATATTTTAACACACTCATGATGATCCTATCTCTCGATCTACAATAAGATCTTACAATCATTTATACAAAACCTAAGACCAAATGTATAGGTCAGTTGATTAAAGATATTACAATTAAATCAATTACAAATAAGTCTTGATGCGATACAACATGTCGGCTCAATACATTTACCAAGTTAACCTTGATTAATAAATAATCTCCATAACATGTCGTGCTGATCTGGAAAAGATAACATGTACTAGTCCATAACCTAGACCTATTAGGCAGTAAAGGAAAATATGTCAACCCGATTAGACCAAGAAGAAAAACACTAAAACCAAACCTCTAATCCATGTCTTTGACATAACCACATGATCTTCAGATGATAACAAGTCATGATCACTTCCGGTGACTGTGTATAAGCTACTAACCATACTAGTGAACATAAAGTAAACCTCTAAGAAGACAAGTGTTGACATCAATGACAAAACCAATGCAACACATGATGAATTTATCCATAATACCAATAATCTCCCCCTTCGGCATTGATGGCAACACTAGATGGAAAAACATCTAAGTGCCAAAAACAAAATTCCAAAAATAGTAAACCAATCAATCTTTGAAAGATAGATCAATACAAAGTTTGTTACAAAACCAAAACCAAAATACATATATCCAAAGAGTATATCTCTCCCCCAATGAATAATCTCTTCCTCAAGGAATAATTTTTTCCATAGATATCTCTCCCCCTTTGACATCAAATGTCAAAGCAGTTCAGAATTCAAAACATAATATTGAGCCAACTACTCCCCCTGAGAAGTGGCTCTCCTCGATCAAAGCTGGAAAAAGATTTTTCTGTATAGTCGTTGTCGGTTTGATGCCAATTTTCAACATCTAAGTTTGTGTCGGTGGGGAAATTACCCCAAGATGCTCTTTGAGATATTCAAAAGTTTCCTGAGGCAAAGGCTTTGTAAAGATATATGCAATTTTCTCTTTAGTATTCACATAAACCAATTTCACTTCATTTGCTTCAACATTCTCTTTCAAAAAAGTATACTTAATAGAAACATGCTTTGTCTTAGAGTGAAATAATGGATACTTTGATATATCAATTGCTACTAAATTATTACAATAAATGATTATTGGTTCTTTGCATTTTACCTTTATATCCTTCAACATTTTCTTGATCCATAATACCTGAGTACAATTAGTTGATGCTGCAACATATTATTTGTTTCTTACTTATCCATGAAATCAATATTCTGCCAATAAAGAATGCACCGCCAGTGGTACTCTTTCTATCATCTATATCACCTACCCAATTTGCATCAATTTATGCACATAAATCAAAATTTTCATCTTTTGGATACCATAAGCCAATATTTGATGTGCCTTGTAGGTACCAGAAAATCCTTTTAACTATTGATTCATGACGTTCTTTAGGATTGCTTTGAAATATTGAAACAATACATATTGCATTCATTATATTAGGTCTTGTTTGTGTCAAATATAGTAAACCTCCAATCATATATTTGTACCTTGTCGGATGAATAGGAGCTGAATCATCCTTCAATGTCAATTTATCAGTTGTAGTCATAGGAGTACTTACTGGTTTGGAATTCTCCATACCAAATTTCTTCAAAAGTTCCTTCAAGTACTTTGTTTGACATATGAATATACCTTTATTTGTTTATGAAATCTACAAACCTAGAATTTTTTTTATCTCTCCAATCATAGATATTTAAAATTATTTTTGCATCTGGTTAGCAAAGTCCTTACATAATCCATCTTCAACTCCAAAAATGATATCATCTACAAGGACTTCAATAACCAAAAAATCATCATTGGTAACTGATAGGGAGGTAGGGCAAGGGAGTTGCCCAATTAGGATTGTATTTTTACTAAGTGATAGGTTGTTTTCTAGTTTCAAAGTGTAGTCATCAAAATCCGAGTGCAAAAAGCTTTTAGGAAACCTAGCAACTCTCCTTGATCCACCCCCCTAAGTCATACACTCCCTGGTTGCTCAAGGGCTTCAACTCCATCATTTTAGCCTTTGTGGTCTAACTCCTTACTCTCTCAATTGGGATTCATTTCCTTTGTCCCTGATTTGTTCTCTTTTTGTACAAGGTCTCCTTTTGATGAATTACAAGTTTGTGTCATTTTTTACCTCCTTGGGTGTCTTTGGTCTTCTATGGTTTGGAGCATAGTAATCATTCCCAAGTGCTACAAACCGACTTATGCTTTACAACCTTCCTTTGTGTACCTATTACATTCAAATCATGTAAACATGTCTATAATTAGAGAGAAAAGAGAACCACATTATCCCTACACAAAAAGGCATTAGGCAATTACAAACAAAGAGTCATTCACTGTCAAATCTAATTATCACTACACTTTGCCCTTTCACTGCTTTTTCACTTCACCTTGCATTTACCACTGCCAAAACTCATTTTCAAAGGTCTGATTGGTGCCTTTTATAAATTCTCTATCTTTGGATGTTTGTTGTCCTTCGTACCTGCTATTTGGAAGAGGAAGACTGCAAAAAAAAATCAACCAAAAATGTTAAAATTAGTCATAATTGATTGTGACAGCCAGCTGGGTGTTACAACTTTGCCCAAAGGATCATTAATTGATCGTGGCAATCTCAAAACCCATGGGTAGGGTCATAAACCACTCCTTGTTCTTGTTTTCAAACAAATAGAAGGAGGTACAAGTCTTTACAAACTCCAATATAAGGTGTAGAGTAAGCAATTGAATGGAAACCAACACCAAAATAGTGACTCGCTATTTTTTACACCATTTTCAGAAACTAAAAATGCAATCATCCTTATCATGGTTTAGAAAGACTCTTTTCCTTTACATACAACCTTATACATCAAAATAGGTCTTTCCATCTGATGAATGCATTTGCTATAGAAGAGCAAAGCATCAAACTTCTTCAAAGACCCTAGCCAAATGGCACACTTGCCTAGGGCTCCATGGCCACAAAACTTTTTGCACCTACATTCTTGAAATCAAAACATGTATTTATATATCTTACAAGTTGACCAACTGGTTCTTGGGAAGCCATGAACATTTAGGGCTTCTACAAGAAAAGTTGGTCAAGCATCCTTGCCAATTTCCTAGACAAGGCAGTGAAACTATCAAAACCAAATAATTTTGCTTAAAACTCAAAAATTAATGAAATTTGATGCCACCAAAGGGAAAATCTTTAAGAAGCATAAGAGAACTTGAAAATCTAAAAATAGTATGACCAAGTACAACAAGTGTATAGATTGCTGCTCACATGGAGTTAAAAGTAGAGAAAAACAAGATAAAAACTAGTACAAACTTTCAAAATGCTTCATATCTCCATGAAATCAACCCTTACAATGGTTAGAGCAGGAGAATAAATACCTCTACAAGTTATTTATCCTCCTATACGGATAGGTACATGTCCAAGAGCACTCAAATTTGACATTTTCATGTCTAAAATGACAACTTTTAATGCCTAGATGATGCAAGGTTGATCTCAAAGACTACCAATCACCTAAGAACACTACTCACACCTAAAAACCAAACACAAAGCATATCTAAAAATTTTTCAAAAAAAAAACACATTTAAAACTCACTTTTTATAACATTTTGCTAGGCAACTCCAAACTGGCAACTTTGAGCAAAAAGATGAAAAGAGGAAACGTGACCACACAATGAGTTCAAAACTCATCCAAACAACTTAGAACAACTCAAAAACAACTTAGACAAACTTACCAACTCAAGACTAATAAAAATCAAATTTGCTATCAAACCTGTGATGAAAATGAGGCTAGGTGCTCCTACAGCATACTTCCATAATACCAACAATCTCCTTCTTTGGCATTGATGGCAACACCAGATGGAAAAACATCTAAGTTCCAAAACAAAATGCCAAAAACCAAAAACCAACAATCTCTAAAATAGATCAATATCAGAAATCAAAACCAAAATGCAGAGAGTAATATCTCTTCCCCAATGAATAATCTCTCCCAAAGAATAATGTTTTTCCATATATATCTCTACCCTTTTGACATCAAATGCCAAAGCAAATAAATGCCAGAACATATAACCAACTACTATAACCAATTAATATAACTAACTATTCCCTTTAAGAAGTAGCTCTCCTCATTCAAAGCCAGAAAAAGGTTTCTCTATTAGTTGATGCTTGTTTGATACCAATCTTCAATTGTCTAAGTCTCTCTCAATGAGGGTATTACCCCAAGATGCTCTCTGAGATATTCAAAAGTTTCCTTAGGCAAAGGCTTTGTAAAGATATATGCAATCTGCTCTTTAGTATTCACATAAACCAATTTCACTTCTTTTGCTTCCACACTCTCTTTCAGAAAATTATATTTGATAGAAACATGTTTAGTCTTAGAATGAAATACTAGATTCTTTGATATATCAATTGTTGTTGAATTATCACAATAAATGATTATAGGTTCTTTGCATTTTACCTTTATGTCCCTCAACATTTAATTAATCCATAATACCTGAGTACAATTAGTTGCTGCTGCAACATATTCTGATTTTGTTGTTGATAATGATGTACAACTCCACTTTTTGCTTAACCATGAAATCAATTTGCTACCAAGAAATAATGCTTTGCCAGTGGTGCTCTTTTTGTCATCTTCATCTCCTACCCAATTTGCATCAGTGTATGCATATAAATCAAAATTTTCATCTTTAGGGTACCATAAACCAAGATTTGTTGTGCCTTGTACATACCGAAAAATTCTTTTTACTGTTGATTCATGATTTTCTTTAGGATTACTCTAAAATCTTGAAATAATACATACTACATTTATTATATCAGGTCTTGTTTGTGTCAAATACAATAAACCTCCAATCATAGATTTGTATCTTCTCGGATTAACAACAGCTGAATCATCCTTCAATTTTAATTTATCAGTTGTAGTCAAAGGAGTACTTACTGGTTTAGAGTTTTCCATACCAAATTTCTTCAATAGTTCTTTTAAGTATTTTGTTTGACATATGAATATACCTCTATCAATCTATGAAATCTGCAATCCTAAAAAGAATTTTATCTCCCCAATCATAGACATTTCAAATTCTTCCCGCATCTTGTTAGCAAAGTCCTTACACAATCCATCTTCTCCTCCAAAAATGATATCACCAATAAAAACTTTAATAACAAAGATGTCATCATTAGTCACTTTGAAATATAAGTTGTTGTCAACATTACCTTTAGTGTAACCAAGCTTCAAACCAATCTTGCATACCAAGCTCTAGGAGCTTGCTTCAATCCATACAAAGATTTCCTTAATCTACAAACCACATCTTTATCTTTTGTCAATGAAAATCCATTGGGTTCTTCAATGTAAACTTCCTCTTCAAGATCACCATTCACAAATGCATATTTTACATCCATCCGATATACTTTATAGTTCTTGTGAGTTGAAAATGCAAGAAATAATCTGGCTGCCTCAATTCTAGCTACCAGTGCAAAGGTTTCATTATAATCAATTCCTTCTTTCTATGAGTAACCTTTTAAAACTAATCTTTCTTTGTTCCTAGTTTCCTCACCGTCTTCATTAATTTTTGTTGGTGTAAATAATTATTCATCATGGATATTATTACACTTACTTAAGTTTACTTAGGATAATGCATCTCATAGTAGTTTGGATATGAGACACTTGGGTGTTTGTGTCACATTGGGATAGTGTGTGTAGGAGAAATTCCACCTCTTATGGTGTTGATTTGTTATTAAACTATCATATCCACTTATTGTGGAGTGATAATTCCACCTTCAGTGGGTGATCGACCTCATGTGGAATATTATATTATTTCTCCTACCTATCCACACCTATTTCTTACCTACCCTTGTTTCTTATTGAGCCACATGTCATATTTGTGTGCTCATACACATCCATATGGCCTTGCCTATATAAGCAAGCCTCTATTCATTGTATTGGTGATAATCCAGTTGATTGTTGATCATTTTCTATTGATGAGAATATACTTTATTCTTGTCCTATATTGTGTCTCTATCTTGTACATTTCATTGACCTCTTGGTCTTGGCAAAATCCAACATGGTATCAGATCTATTAGGGCTTCATTGATTCGTCTTGAAGAGGCATTATTGTGACGTCAAGAGGCAGATCTGAGGAGCAGCATCTTTTGGAGGCGTCCTAGACCAGATCCGACCTCTCCATTGCATCTGGAAGGCCGTTTCCATGAATAAAGTTGGCCTATTTTGGTGAGAAAATTTTTTTCTCCATTTTTGCCCTATTCGTACGGATTTTCGAAATATAATTATTTTTTTTCGAAAAAAATTTCATTTTTCTGAAAATTGTTTGAAAAATTAAAAAAAAAAAAAAAAATTGAAAAATTTCGATCAAAAAAAAAGAAGAGAAAAATCAGAAAAATAAAAAAAAAAAGATTTTTTGGGGGGTCCGTAGACCCCCCCCCCCCCCGTGATCCGCAGTTTTTTGTAGACTACAGGCGCTGCCGTACTCTGTCCCTGTTTGCCGCAGCCCGTACCTGACACTGCAGTGACCGCTGCCACGCTAGACTGTTCCACACCGCCGACGCCGCCTCTTGAGCTCCCTCGACTTCCGCTCCCGGCTCCGTAGCACCGTCGCTCGCAGTTTCCTCTCCTACCGGCAGCAGCTCTGCCCACGCCCGCGCCCGCGCCGCCATCGTCCCTGCTTCACTGCGTCCGTGTTGGTTGCCTCTCCTCCGCCCGCCGGTCCCTGCTCCGCTGCCTCCCTCCACCCATAGCTCACCGGTGCTTAGGTTCCTCCCGGCTCCCCCGTCCACCGCTTCGGCGCCGCTCCCCTCTGCACTCCGCTCCGGCCGCAGCTCTCGACACCATCCGTAGGCTCCTCCGCCACGCGGACTCCAGGCCGGTGAATCCACGCCCACCATGTGGCAGGAGGCCACTGGCCCATGGACATACAAACCATACACACAATCATCCGTATGGATTCCACGCAATCTGCCATGCAACCTTCTGTACAGTGACAGTCAGCATTCCGTACGCACAGTCACCCGACCGTGTCATCTGTCCGTACAGTACGGACATCCAGTCAGCAGAGGTCAAAGTTTTGCGATGGTCATACGGCCATCAAATTTAATTGTGTGACTTTCTGACATCAGCGCCACATCAGCAGGGTTTGAAAATTTTTGGACCCCCTCTCATTTGCATTTTTGATTTTGCAGTTCAACTTCAAATGGCCATAACTTGCTCATTTTTGCTCCTTTTTGGGTGAAATTTTTTTTGAAATGGGCTATAATTTCATGCTCTCCATAGTGGTGAAAGAATTTTTTGATTTTGATGCACGGATTTTTCAGAAAATGCATTTTTTGATGACTATCCCTGAGTAATCCCAGTTTTTGCAACTTCAGAGGCTTCGTTTGGGGTCATCCGACCTCCTTTTTAGGTGCCGTTTTTTTTGAAAGTGCGTATTTTTCCATCTACTTTCACATGATGCTATTATATTGATTTCATTGTAAGTATAAATTATACTTTCAGATCTTAGCCATTTTTGGCTCCTTTGGTACTTGTATATTTGCTTGAATCTCAGTTAGATTCATTGCACTATTGATTGAAGTCTCTTGTAACTCATTTGAGAAGTTGTAAAATTTGCATCATAAGTCCACTTTGCCTTGTTTTGCAAGTGGCTCATTGTAATCGCACTAAGTATAAAGTGCCAAAATCATCACTTTTGGGGGGGTACTTTGATTGATTGAATTTGGGGGGTGTCTCTTGTGCTTTTGTGATCTTGTGTTCCTTCCTTTTTGTTGCTATGGGTTCTTCTAAGTTTCCTCTTTTAACTCCACATAACTATGCTACTTGGAAAATTGATGCATGGAGTAAACTTATGGAAAAAGGACTCACTCATTACATTGATGGAACTATTGTTGCTCCAGCTGATCCTAAGGCTGATCCAGTTGGTCACTTAGATTGGCTCACTAAAAATATCATGGCAATTGGTACCTTAAGAAAGTATGTATCAAAGGATCTCATTTTTCATATTGAGAAATGTACTCTAATCAAAGATGCTTGGCAAAAGTTTCAAGACTTGTATGGTCAAGTTGATGAGATTAGGGGATATCAAATTGATAGTGATCTCACCATGTTAGATCCCAAGAATTTTGATACTATACAAGATTATGTCACTAAGGCAAATGAGTTGAGGGCACAACTCAAAGATTGTGGCATTGATAAAAAGGATACTCAATTGATATTCAACTTGATAGGCAAGCTTCCACAAGAATATGCAGCATTTGTTTCTAGTTTCCAAACTCATAGGATGACAATGGGTTCAAGCTACAAAATGCCTACATTTGATGCTTTCAATGAAATGTTGATGATGGAACAAACTAAGTTGATAAGCATGGGCATTCTTAAGGCTTCTTCTAAGTCCCAAGCATTAGTGGCAAATCAAGGGAACAAAGGAAATCAAGGAAAGGACAACTCAAACAAGAAGAAATGGCAATCAAAGCCTAAAGAAAAAGCACCATCTTCTCCACAACAAGGAGATTCATCCTCTTCCAAGAGAGATAATTCACCAAAGAGAGAGAGACCTACTTGTGCTTATTGTAAAAAGATTGGTCATGAGGAGCATCGTTGCCATACTAAGAAGATCGATGAGCTCACACATTTCATCAAAAAGCATAACATTGATTTGCCTAAAGTCTACAAGAAGGATGATTCATCAGCTTCCACTTCCTCACATTCAAAAGGAAAAGGGCAAGCATTCATGGCTTCTACAAGTGGAAAGACTCACTCTTTTGGAACAAGAAAAGGAAAAGCTCTATGTGCTACTATCAGTCATGATTCAAAGAGATGGCTTCTAGATTCAGGGGCTTCTCATCATATGGCATCTTCACAATCTATGTTCTCTACATTTGAGCCTTGCACCATGCCACAGATTTTGATGGGCAATCATACATACATGGATGTGATTGGGAAAGGATCTATTGACATTGGGGATAACTCCTTCAATGATGTGTTGTGTGTACCCCACTTGACAAACAATCTCCTTTCTATCTATCAAATCACACATGGCGCAACTAAGAGAGTTGTGGAGTTCACACCTGACTCAGTTTTTATTAGAGACATGGAGACTAGAGCTATCATTGCAACTGGGGTGGTTGATCATGCATCTCAGTTATACTCCTTTTCAGATTTTGTTGATGATGATGATTTCACATTTGATGATTCTACACATGATGATCACACTTATTGTGATGATTCAGACTTTGAGGAGAACTTTGAACACTTGAACATGGGGATTCTCACATGTGAACCCGTTCTTGAGTCTTGTATTTCATCTCCTCATATTGATATCACATCACCTATTACACCTAATGATGCAGATAGTGCGACAGTTTTGCCTTCATGTGATTCAGTGCAGCAGGATATTCATTGTCTTCCACCTTCAGATTCATGGGATGATTACATGACAGATATTGCAGGTTTGTTTGTGGAATCCTACATTGCAGATTTGGGAGACATCATTGATGACATACATCATCTCTTTGATGAAGATGATCCTTCTTTGATTGTTGCGAGGGAACACTCTGACCCTCTTGTTCATTCTCTACATGATCATTCTTTCGAGGTTGACATGATTGTGGATACTTATGTACAGCAGTTGGAGGAGGTCTCTTTATTCTTTGAGGAGACACATGAGTCTTTGGATATTGTTCTACATTCATCTTCACTAGATGTTGGAGTTCCTTTTTCATTAGTGTGGAGCAGTTCACCACCTTTGGAAGGGGTATCTTTCAGCATCGACATGGGGACACTTGAGTAGTTTTCAGAGATTCCTTTCATCATGAGTTTTCTTCATACATCTTCCCTTCATGATTGGGGAGACTTCATGGATACACCTTTGGTTTTGTTTCTTCCTAAGGGGAGGAATGTTGTTCGATGTTCGTGGAGCAGTTTCTTCATACATCGAGCTTCTATCATTGGTGCAGATTCTTCATTGAGGGAGGATCACAGTTTGACTTCTCTTCTTCTCTCATATGGGGGGGACTTTTTCCTCACATTCTTCTATGAGAGTTCTTTTGTATAGCTTTCATCTCTCTTTTGGGGGAGGGTTTTTTCCCATTGGGTTTTTCTCTCTTTCCCCACTTTGTGAGATATTTCATTGCATTGGTTTGCATGCATTTGCATTTGTGCATGGGTACCTAACATGGCCTCGTAGCCGGGACCCATCTTGCATTGCTTAGTTGCATTGTAGACTTAAGTGCATTCCCCTAAGTTGCACTTAAGGGGGGGTGTTGGTGTAAATAATTATCCATCATGGATATTATTACACTTACTTAAGTTTACTTAGGATAATGCATTTCATAGTAGTTTGGATATGAGACACTTGGGTGTTTGTGTCACATTGGGATAGTGTGTGTAGGAGAAATTCCACCTCTTATGGTGTTGATCTTGTTATTACACTATCATATCCACTTATTATGGAGTGATAATTCCACCTTCAGTGGGTGATCCACCTCATGTGGAATATTATATTATTTCTCCTACCTACCCACACCTATTTCTTACCTACCCTTGTTTCTTATTGAGCCACATGTCATATTTGTGTGCTCATACACATCCATATGGCCTTGCCTATATAAGCAAGCCTCTATTCATTGTATTGGTGATAATCCAGTTGATTGTTGATCATTTTCTATTGATGAGAATACAGTTTATTCTTGTCCTATATTGTGTCTCTATCTTGTACATTTCATTGACCTCTTGATCTTGGCAAAATCCAACAATTTTATTCCTATTCCAATTACAATTTTGTCTTTAGACCAGGGAGCTAATGTCCATGTATTGTTCTTTTCAATTTGTTCTAATTCATCTTCCATTGCTTTTATCCAATATTCATCTTGACATGCTTCAATAACAGATGTTGTTCAATTTGAGAACTTAAGCATACCTCTTCATTTGCCACTCTTCCTCTTGTCATAACACCTTGATATTTATTCCAAATTATCTGATTTTCTAAGTGATTTAGTCTTACATACCTAGGTTTATTTACATGTTGTTCTTCAGTCACTATGGAATTATTTGATGATGCTGGTGTGACTAGATCCACATTCTATATTGGTGCACTCTGTATTGGTTCATTCATGATCATCTCAACTACTGGTTCAGAATCTACAGAACTTGAATTTCCTCTAAAGTATTCATCTGTCTTCAAATTAGCACTCTCAATGATCTTCTACAATCTTTTATTGAAACATCTATATTTCTTTCTCTCAGATGAATAATCAAGAAATATTCCTTCATCACTTCTAGGATAAAATTTACCAACATATTCATCTCTCCTAATATAATATTTGCTTCCAAATATTCTGAAGTACTTAAGAGTAGGAGTATTACCAAACCATAGTTCATAAGAGGTCTTACTGGTTTCACCTTTGATGTGAACTCTGTTGAAAGTGTAAACCGATGTATTTACCTCTTCTCTCCAATACACATGAGGTAGATTTGCTTCCAATATCATGCTTCTAGCTGCTTCCAGAATAGTTGTGTTCTTCCTTTTGACAATTTCATTTTGTTGAGGTGTCTGATGTGCTAATAGTTGTCTTTTGACTCCATTCACTTCACAAAATGTATTAAATTCCTTAGATGTAAATTCACCTCCTTGATCTGATCTCAAACGTTTGATTTTCTTACCAGTTTCATTTTCTACCATTGCCTTGAATAATTTAAATTTTCCAAAAGCTTCTAATTTCTCCCTGAGAAAAGTAACCCCACACATTCTAGAATAATCATCAATAATTAGCATAAAATATCTATCTCCCTGTAGACTTCTTGTTCTTAATAAACCACAAAAGTCAGTATGAATTAAATCAAGAACATTATTGGATTTCTCATAAATATTCTTTAATGTTGTTCTAACTTGCTTTCTCATTTGACGTTCCTTACATACCAGATTATGAGGTTTCATAATCTTAGGTAAATCCCTTACTACCTCAATTGAACTAATCTTTACAATGCAATCAAAATTTACATGACAGAGTCTCTTATGCCATAACCAACTTTCATCAATATGTGCAATCAAACATCTCTTATCATTGTTGTTCAAATAAAATATATTACCTTTAGTCTAATTACCAGTTGCAACCTCCAATCTAGTTTTGTTTCTGATTTTGCATTTACCATTCTTGAATTGTAACTAAAATCCCTTTTCAACTAATTGACCAACACTCAAAATATTATGCTTGAAACCTTCAACATAATAAACATTGTCAGTATTATGCTTACCATCCAAGGATATAGTGCCTTTTCCTTTGATTAAACAAGATTTATCATCGCCAAACCTTACTAGACCTCCACTATATTCCTCAAAAGATAATAATTTACTCTTATCACGAATAAGATGATGTGAACATCCAGAATCTATGATCCATTCATCTTTCTCTTCAATTTTAGCTATCAGGGCCTGCTCTATTGGTGGAACATTAGTTGTCATTTGATCTTCTTTTATTGCAATAAAAGTCCATCCATTGTCTATTGGTTCTTCATCAGAATCATATATGACTCCTTCATCAGCATAGTAACAAGATTTGTCTCTATTCTTCTTAAATTTGTATCTCTGATATTCAAATTTAGGCTTGTATGTTCTTTTAGCTTCCTCTCTCAATCTTGCATGTCTATTAGGACATCTAGATGTCATATGACAAACTTTATTGCAATTAAAACATTTAAACAGTGCTTTACCTTCATACTTACTTCCAACTGGACCTTTAGGCATTTTCCTTGCAAATAGTGCTTCAAGTTCTTCCAGTTCTTCATTTTCCCTTCTCATATCTTCAAGTTTTTTTGCATACAGTGCTTTCCAATCAGATTTGTTAGATGATGATGATGATGATGATGATGATGATGATGACGATTTGAAGGTTAAATCTATCTAAATAGTAGCAACAAGACCAAATTCCTCAAGCTCAAATGCTGAAAATTTTCCAACCAAGGTATCTCTATATACTGATGTATTAGGCATTGTTCTCAACTCATTAATAGCACTTAATTTCATTTTGTATACCGTTTGCAAAGCTCTTAAAACTTTAGAAAAAATTTCATCTTCACTTAAGGATCGTCCACAACAATGTATTCCTAAAAATATTTCATTAACTATTTTGATAGAAGCAAATATTCTTTCATCTTCTTCCATTTTCAAATTTTCGTACCTGACCCAGAAACATTCCAGTTTTGCAATTTTGACAGTGGTATATCCTTCATTCAATGTCTCCAATTTATCCCAAATATCTTTAGTAGTAGATCAGTGTGATAATCCCACAGATTTGCTGATCTGATAATGCGCTCAAAAGTGCTTCTCTGGCTTTGCAATCATTCTCCTGATCCTTACCCAATGTAGGTGGATTAGATTGATTCTAATTAGGACCAACATAGTCATTCTTTGTAACTTTCCATATGTCTCTTCTAATGCAATTCAAATATGTCTCCATTCTGATCTTCCATATACCATAGTTAGTTCCATCAAGTTTTAGACTGTCCTTCCTAAAAATGTTAGCTATCATAAGATCTCCTCAAGCTGTTAGGCTTCTTCAAAAAGAGGACTTGGCTCTGATACCAATTTTTAGGAACTGGAAGGGCAACTGAGAGGGGGGTGAATTAGTTCTCAATGAATTTCAACCCAATTATAAATTACTTCAACTTAATACTTGATACCGGTAAACCAAACTTAATGTCGGTTAATAGATTAATAGTTAATATGAGAAACAACATCCACAACACATAACACAAATATTTTGATGTGGAAACCTTGTAAGGGAAAAACCATAGTGGGAAACCTTACCCATAATCAGATGATACTACTACAGATAGTATTTGTATACAAATGGGGTCTGCACATGCAGAAAGGCCAACCGCCTAGAGCACACTACTCAAATGGGAGTCACAATGACTACAGTAGAATGGTTAAATCCTAGAATAATGTATTACTCAAAATAGCATCTCCAATGTTGGATTCAGTACCGGTTAATCTTAGGCAAACACCTTCAAACCTTCCTTGAACCTTCTCTATGGTCTGCTCATATGATCTTCAATATTCGTACATACCATGTTACATTACCATACCATAACCTTACATATCATACCATGTCATATCTCATCTCAAATGAGATCTTACATATATACAAAACCTAAGATCAAATATGTAGGTAGGATCACTAAGAATATTATAATTAATTCAATTACAAACAAGTCTAGATGTGATGCATCATGTCGTCTCAATACAATTACAACAATATCCACTCAATAAATCATCTCCATAACATGTCGTGCTGATCTGGAATAGATAATGCACATCGGTCCATAACCTAGACCAATTTGTTGGTAACAACAAATATGTCATCCCAATTAGACCATTAACCAAAATACCAAAACCAAGTATCTGACATAATCAAGTGATCTCCAAATGATAACAAGTCATCCTCAGTGCCGGTGAACCATATAACTTGTCGGTGAACAATATACCGGGGACTGTGCATAGGTCACTGAACTTGCCGATGAACAAAATATGTCGGTTCAACATAACGATAGATCTCTAGAAGGATAAGTGTTGACATCAAAGACAAAAACAATGCAACACATCCATAATACCAGCATATCTACGTATGTATATGTATGTATATGTATATATATATGTATATATATACATGTATATACATGTATATATAAATATATATATCTATATATACATAGATATATGTATGTATGTATACATATGTATGTGTATGTATATATATATATATATATACATACATATATACATATACATATACATATACATATATATATGTATGTATGTATATATATATATATGTATATATATGTATATGTATATGTGTATATATATATACACATACATATGTATATGTATATACACACACACATATATATATGTATATATATGTATATGTATATGTATATATATATATATACATATACATACATACATATACATACATACATATATATACATATACATACATACATATACATACACACACACACACACACACACACACACACACATGTCATATAATGTAATGATATGATATCATCTCTTTCACATTTAATTACCAATCAAGATTCATAATAATGATATCATCTAATTAGCTGCATAAATAACATCATCAATGTTATTCCTCTACAACACAGAGCATATTAATATTCTTTGAATGGGGTTAACATCATAACACCATTACTAACATGATATCTCAACAAATACAAATAACATGGAATATGATTCATTACCTTTAACCAACTAATCTAGTTAACATCATTTATCTCATTATAATCATTTTTCAAATAAATATTTCGAACATGAGAATACCAAATCATGGAATAGGTATAGATCATGCCAAAGCAACCACACAATGAATCAAGTATCCATATCAGTCATGCAATGGTTCTCACAACTAGGGACAAGAAAGTAGGCTTACATCTCAATGTAACAACACAAAAAATCAGCATGCAGGAACTTAATCAGATCATTGGTCTAACACGATCAAAAGATATATATCAAAGTAGGGCATAAGATAACACTCATCATTGCATGCACTGCAATAGTGAAGAGTTTGAAGCAATATCAAGCACCACATAATGATCCACATTTAAACTACAAAAGATACAACCCATAGGCATAAAGCTAGGTCAACACAAAAAGTATGCAATGCAAAAAGGAGACGGGAAGTGTATTAAATTAAATAAATGGCACTTCATTGGATTTTCTTCAATGAAAAGTGCAATCAAGATGTTCAAACAATGGACCCATCAAAGAATTCAAAAACAGGACTAATCAAACAAAAAATAAAAAATCTAGAAATTGAATATCTATTGTTTTAGATCATTTCTCAAGTTTAAAATCAATTGCCCAAATATGGATCTAATGTATATAACCATAGATCTAAGCTAGAGCATGGATTTGAAAATGTGAGGTGTATGTTTGAATCATGTTGTTATTTTCTATGTAGAACTCGTTCACATGTTTTTGCATGATATTTGAATCTTCATGTACCATGCAATGACTTTATTTGGGAGCTTCTTAAGTAAGGATTTATACCATTTGTCAGAACTCTAGGATATTGAGTCAACATTTATTTGGAATGATCATTTGAATACAATAAGAAAAAATGCACAAATTATGCAAGATGTTGACACAAGTAGCTAAATGTGATATATATGTGTTTAAAATTTAAGTTGTTTTGATGCTTGATATGTGTCAAATTGGATCATTAGGTAGTATGAATTAACCCTTTTAATCTTCAAATACAACTCCAAAGATTATAAATGAAATAATTCATTCATGAAATCAGTAGATAATGACTAATTAGAAAATATTTGAATGACCTCAAACCCACATTCAAATAAAACTTTAAATAAAATTTTTACAAATCATACAAACAAAATAGATTTATTTCACCTATATTAAAATTTATTTAAAATAATATTTAACAAAGCTATTAGATTTCCACAATCCATTCAAATTTTGTGTGCAATTTCTCGATTAGATTATGTGAGCAATTTTTAACCATCACAATCTAATCCAGAAACTGAATACAAAATAATATTTAACAATTTTTTTTGAGCAAATATTAAAAACCTAAAAACATAAATCTAAATTTTTTTAACATAATCTTAGTTATATATATATAACAAAATAAATTTAAAATGTCTTCTACAAATATCATATTCTATAATATTTATATTGAATGTGAAACAGAATGTCCTTGCTATCCATGAAAATAAAGTTGTTCATTGCCTACAAGACACTAAAATCTCAAACACATATACAGTATGCTACATAGCTTATATAGAAAAAGTAATAATAAAAGATATTCAGTAAAAACCAACTAAACCATAGCAAATTGAGATAAATAATTATACAGAGTTCAGAATTTTATGATTGTCTTCACAGCTAAACTATGTATGACTACGAAACCAGATAAATAATGGAACACTAAAATACCATCATTCCTCTTCCAATTCTAAGATTTGTCTTAATAACTGTAGGTTCGATTTCAGCGAACATTGTGATTCTAATTGATCATGGTTATCAAGCGTTTCGACTAGAAAACTCCTCTCTACTTGTACCTCGTTCTCAAAACTATTTCCTAGTTGTATAATGCTTTCGAGGGAGCCGATTTCATCCAAGTATTTGGTTTCAGTCAAGGCATGCAGATCATCACTAAAACACAAGTTATGATCTTCCTTCTCCTTAATATGAGTAGAACTATCACACCCATCTGATATTAACTTTCTAGGACTTGTCAATGGTGTTGTTTCTATGGGTTTACCTTCTGATATACAATTATCAGAAGATGAATTGCTTGTATTAGAATTGTGAGGTTTTGCAACCCTCCTGCTGAGATGAGCATTCCAGTAGTTTTTTATTTCGTTGTCTGTTCTCCTTGGAAGACGTTTTGCTATCAGTGACCATCTGCTATTCATCACAGGAAATCATCCAAGAATTATGTCAGTAACTTCTGAGATTGATATATAGATTAAGGAAGACAATGCTTTACTTTTATGTTCTTGGATTAACATGTAAGGTAAGAACAAATATATTTTATTGTTATTTTTTCTTTTTCTTTCAAACAAAATGGTGTTATTGCTTACTCAACCAATTTGTCGTAGCATAATCCAATTTACAGCAACAATCCAATCTTAGAATTCGGAAGATAAGATAATCTCATTAGTGAGCACTGTGTTTTTTAATACAGATTCAAGTGAAAAACTCAAAAAATTTAGAGAGTTTGAAGATTTAAAACTTGTTTCATGCACTTTTTATTAAAAAAATCTTAAAATCACAATAACATCACGAAGTAGAAGCTAATGTGATCATATATACAAATATAAATCGATCACATAATTACTAGTATATTTATATTCTAAAAAAAAAATGTAAATGCTGAAAGATAATGCTGAGAGATAATCTTTAATTTTATTATTTTTTGTAGTCCATAAACACACATGTTCGCCTTTTGTTCATACCTCCTCTATTACAAATGCATTCCCTATCTAGAATATTTAAATATATAACATATTAATAATAAATAAATTTAAAGTAAAAATAAATAGAAAATTCAATACAATAAATATCTTTTCTATATAAACACTTTTTACATTTATGATAAAAGGCTGACTTTATAGGTACCTATTGCCAAGCAGACGATACATTTTAATAATGAGGTCATCTTCCTCTGGGGAAATATTTCCACGTTTAATATCAGGACGAAGATAATTCACCCATCGCAATCTGCAGCTCTTTCCACTCCGTTTTAGCCCTGCAAATCCACATCAATGTTTCTCGCCATTCATCAATTTATGTTTCTGGAATACGTATATTTCTGATGAATATGTTAAAAAATTTCATTGAAAACAACTTAGAAATTTATTTGATCATTTACAAAGAACAGCAGAAATCTCAAATCTCCGTCAATTTAGTTGTTGAAGATGGCATATTGACAGATTTTTATCAAATCTATATTGAAAATTTAGATCATACTTCACTACTCATCAATATTCTAAATCATCTTTGACCAAATATAAAAAATAAAAAATACTACCTGTTTTTTCTGGCACAGAATTCCATGAACCATCGCCATGGGTTTTAATGTATTTAACTAAAGTGAAGTCTTCCTGGGCACTCCACGCCTTTCTGTGGGCATCTTTTGAACAGCAAGGAGACCTCCCCATCTCAGACAAAACTTCTAAGCTTCTCAAACAAAACAAAAACAATTGCCAAAACTAGAATGAATTCTTCCTGCCCACTCCACGCCTTTAATTGCTTATCATCACTTTACTTATTTATTTCTCCCTGAAACTTTACCAGATTATAAGCAAACATTAAAAATAAAATTATAGCTGTTTGATATTTGAAAACAGTCATACGCAAAACGTTCATCTACTGTGATAAGCAAAACGTGCAGCTACCGTTCTCTCTCAAAATTCGTTACTATTTTCGGTGCTGAATAGACGTTGCCGTGAAGAACAACCATCAATTTGGCTTTATTCCTAGGAATTTTTAGAGTAGATTCCACTAAAGTTTGGTTTTGCTAGAAAGTGGTGTAGGTGGATTATTTCTTACTTTTCAGGTGCCAATTTGTATGTCCTTGTCAATGGAAACGCATGTGGCTTCTTCTCTTCTTCTGAAGGGGTTAGGCAAGTTGATTGTCAATGGAAACGCATGTGGAATACTTTTTGTGAAGGAATTTCTTTTTCTACTCGGAATAGAATTTTGGCTGAGAAGAAATTTTGGTTGTCTTTAGCTTGGATAATTTTGATGATTAAATTAGTGTTGACGTCAATTCCTAATTATATTATGTCAATGCTCCCTTTTCCTAAAGTAGTCTTAGAAAAATTGGAATCTAAACTTAAAATTTTCCTTAGGAATGGTAATAAGGATTCTAAAGAGAGGATACATTTGTTGAATTCGGAACAAATTTGTAGTGATAAGAATTTTGGGTGTGCAGGGATTCAAAGACTTCATATTCATAATTTTCTTCTTGGGGCCAAACTTGTTTGGAAAGTATATTCTAATCCAAATTCCAAATGGGCTATTATAATGAGAGGTAAGTATTTGGATTCAGATGATCCTGAAAGAAATTTTACTACTCTTTAATTACCTTGTGGGTCTCAGATGTGGAATTTTTTGGCTAACCATCGAAAAGTCTTACTATCTCACCTTTCCTAGGTTGTTCATAATGGTAACAAAGCTTATATTTGGGAAGATTCTTGGAATGGTCACTTCCATTGATTAAGTTATAGGGTTTGGATACTCTAAAAGCTTCTTTACATTCTTTGTGGGGATTCAAGGTTAGTGATTATTTTATAGTGTCCCACAACTATGGGGTCTCTCACATTTCTTGGAAAAGTCTAGCAGAAGTGGATGCTCATTTGGATCAAAAAACTTGTCTTCAAATTGAATTGAGTAAAATAACTATTCATTTCTCTCATCTTCAAGATAAGTTGATTTGGACTCCATCTCCATCAGTTAATTACTCAATGGAATTAGGTTATCAGGTTCTAAACGATCAAGACAATGATTGGAAGAAGAGATGCTATATTTTTTGTTGGTTTGATGTTGTTCTCCCAAAGGTGAGTTCTTTTCTAGGGTTATCCTTAAAAGGAAGGATTCTTAAAAGTGATCGAATGGATTTTTTAGGGATTAGTCTACATTTTAACTTTGTTTTATGTGGAAAAGTGATGAAAACTAAGGATCATTTGTTGGTCAATTTTGATTTTAATTCAACTAGTTAGTCTTGGCTTTTTGGTAAGATGGGTTGGAATGCTTCTCTCCCTTTCACGTTACAAGGTTTAGCTGAATCTTGGCCTTTGTTAAATAGCTCCTATTATTTTTCTTTGGAAGATTTGGTGGATGAGATAGAGTGTACATATACTTCAAGAAATAAGAAATTAGATGCTTGTTTTACCTCATGGGATGACTATGTTCTTAAGAATTGGTAGGGAATCTCTCTCCCATTGAAAGGGAGTCTTCTTTGTAGAAATCTCCCAAAAGTGAATAGAAGACATATGAAATGGAAGCCTTCGAATACTGGTTTTGTTAAATTAAACTTCAATGAGGTGGCCAAGGGAAATCCAAGTGTGTCAAGTATAGGTTGGGTCTTAAGAAGTTGTAATGGAGAGGCTTTATTTGCAAGTGTGGCTTGTATACCTAACAACTCTAATAATATGGTGAAAGCTTTGGCTTGGGTTACTAGTTTACGTACAGTGGTTAGTCTAGGCTTTAAGAGTTTCGACTTAGAAGGTGACTCTCTTAATATTATTTCATCTCTTAATAAGAATGATGTGAATAACTGGAGAATTAGATATATTCTTCAAGAGGTGAGACTATTACTTCAGTCTCTAGATGAGTTTAAAATCCATCATTGCTTTAGAGAGGCTAACATGTTGGCAAACAGGGGTTTTTTATTGACTACAGGTGATGTTGTGCTTGATAAATATGATTTTATGGCCGATGGTGAGCTCGTGGGACTTGCTTCACATGATTATTGTTAAGTATGCAAGCACATGCATTTGCCCTTGTGTGGTTGTGTCCTTGGTTTTGGGTAGTTCGTGCCTAGATGCTTTGCTTAAGATAATATTTTTCTCGCATGTGTAATCCTCGATAAGGGCCAATTTTTAGCGAGATTTTTTCAGATGCTTTTTATTTCACAAGGCTTTTTGCATGCCAAGTGTGTTGTTTTCATTCATGGATGTCAAATACCACATTCTTTGATGGGTATTCTTCATCATTGCTCATCATACTTTCGAGTTGGTGGATCCTCCAAATTTTTGGCAACTCTTTTCTTTTCCCTGTGCCACATTAATCTTGTTTCTCATGCATGCTCTGTCACATTTTCTAGACAGTTCTTTATTTGGGATTTATTCTCTCCATTTGTTGTTCTATTCTATGGCACTGTGGATTGTTATGGAGTATAAGCCCCAAAATAATAGGATTTTGATCACTATAAAGGGATGGGAATTTTCACCTCTGGTACATTTGATGTTGATAATTTGTAATCCATTTTCAAATGGGAGTGTTTGAGGGTGCTAAGTGCAATTATCACCATTTTTGGGGAGGATGTTTTATATCTACGAGCTCTGTGAATTATCTATCACTCTCAGGTGTTGTCTTCCATTCTTTCAAATATCTTTGATATGTTGCAGAATTATGGTCTTTTTTTGAAATTTGTTCTTAATTTTGTTAAGGAAGGTTTAATTTCTTCTAGGGATTTAGAGAAAGTTGTGAGGAACTATGATCCATTAATGGGTAAGGGCTGGGTTGGGGGAATCTTTCCTAGAAAATTTCTAAAGTTGCACCCAGAATATGTCAAGATGTATGAGGCTGTCAAGCTGGGTTTAGAGGAAAGTATTTGTAATTTTTTTGAGAAACAACTTATGGCCTTCGTGGAGATTGTTTCCCCATCTGAAGTTGTGTAGTTTTTAAACCTATTTCATGCCCTTCTCTGCTTGGTTAATTATAAATTTCATGTTCATAAAAATGACTGGCATGTTGATTGAGGTATTGGCAAGCCTCCTTCAGAGAGATATAAGTTTGATATTCCTCTTTAGGCTTCTTGGGAGGAAGAATGTCATCTCTTGGACATTGGTTTGGGTCTGAATTTACCGAAGGAGGACCCACCATCTCCGTGCTCATGGGGAAGATACAAATTTTCAAGATGCTACAGGTATGGTTGGACAAAGGCATTCTAAGGCTCTTATCCTTTTTGAACTGAAAAATTTAGTTTTTTGGGTATCAATTTTTGGAGGTGGTGTCTTCCGTGTAGGGTTCAGATAAGGAGGAGGTGGATGAAAATTCACCAAAATAATATCTTTAAGCATTATATCTACTTTTTTGGTCCTTTGTAGCTCATTGGTGTTAGTTCTTGGCTTGGGTTTTTTGTGTCTCAGGTTCAACAAGTTTGATCATCCCTATCTTTGTCATAGGGTTTGATGCTTTAGTGTTTGGCTTTTAGGGCAAGTTTTGTTCTTTTTGCCCTATTCCTATTCTAATACTTTAACATTATGTCTATGTATGGTTTTATTTAAATTAATATTTTTCAGGCCTTATTCATTTTATTAAAAATAAAAAATGGTTACTATAAATTTTAACATTAAAAATTTAATTGATTAATGTGAATACAAGAACGTATAGAACCCCGCATTAGAAAATGAGCTTATGAATCAATTGTAGAAACCATGAAAGTGTAAAATAATTTATTAATAAGAATTATAATATAGTTGCACTATTAATTATAGTAATTAATATAAATATAAGATTGCATAAATCAAAAGGAAAACAATTTATTAAAATATATTTATTTAAAAAATAGACATAATATTATATAAATAAATTTATATAAATTTATTTTCTCAAATTAAGATAATTATTATACTACAATGACATTCTATAGTCTATAGATTCAATTTGATGGTGGTGATTGTAAGGATATGGACTAATTATTTAAATGAGCTGCTAGCAAGCATTTAACTTGTTATTTCTATCAATCTATATGAGAGTATTGATTGGAATGTATAGACCTCAATTGAAGCTACAAATATGGCATTCATTAGAAACAAAGGAAAATAAATAAACATATATATACAGAAGTAAGGTAAAGAAACTAAGAGTCTTCATCCTCTTTGAAAGACCATCCTTGTTGATGGTTACTTCCTCTACCATAAACTTGATTGCTTGGCCATGTTTTATCTAGGAGAATGATATACCTGTAAAAAAATTTATTGTTGGTGCCTATTATTAATTTAAACATTAATTTAGATTAAGATTAACATTTCACCCTTAGCATATTTATATTTTTTCTTGTGAATTTTCACATACACACTTCACTTTGTAATTATTTTATCTTGAAAGTCCAATATATTAAGTTATACTAGCCAATTGCAATCCACAAAGTGAAAAATCACATTAATCATAATCAAAATATATGTGTCATGTCATTCTTTGCTTTAGAATTGGTTGTGAGTTTTATTTGCCTCACTTTTTTTTTTTGTGTGTTTAGCACAAAACAATAGTAAGAAAAGGGAGGGGGGGTGAGTTGGAGTAATTTGATGACAATAATCTAATTATTTATTAATTTGATCGTTTAATTGATTTTTTTCTTAAGCTAAACATAGTACTTTATTTTATCTAGGTGTTATTCTTTTTAGTTTGAGCTCACTTAGAGGCACTTCTAGTTAGTTTTTTATAGCTTTTAGTTAGTATTTGCATTTCTTTAGTTCTTCTAATTTTAGGATTAGAGCATCTCTTTATTTTATAAATAAATTCATTCATTCATTGTAATTATATCTCCAATATTGTTTTCTACAATACTACATAATTCTCTGGTTGTTATAGAGCATACAATCTTTTCTTGATCTCTTTTGTGTGATAGGTATTTTGCTTGCAAACAATTCTTCTCCAATGGTTGATTATCAAATTCTAGATGGTATCAGAGCATCAAATATATCAAGTGCATGTCTTCATAATTGAGAGATCCAACTTGGGATGAATTTTTTGAATGGTTGATTGGACTGAAATACTGAGAGGGGGTGAATTAGTATTGCCACACTTATAAAACTTTTACGGATATATATACCTCATCAATTAAGCTCATCAATATGAATCAGAGGATGTAGAATAAATAAACAACATAACCACAAAAAGACCACCATATTATTATATGTGGAAAACACAAACGGGAAAAACTACATAGAGTGTTAACTCTCAAGATATTATAACTAGTTATATGGTGTTTACAAAAAGGGTGACTCACTACTGGTTGGCTGATTGTTTGATTACAATCTGTCTCACGACTAGTTCGATCACTGCAATAGAAATAAATGAATTGAGGAAAATTTCATCTCCAAATGCATGAGTTCAATTCCAAGATAATCTCAGATAACAACTCACAACAATGCAAGGTAGACCCTGTAAGGGATCTCTCCAACATGTCCATGACTATCTATAGCAGATCTGGTAAAGGATTACTGCAACAATAACTGCACTCATAATTTTCCACATTCACTTTCACTCTTACACATATATCATATTCCAGTTCTCATACTGCATACTTCTTTCATACTGCTACTACTCTCTTGTCCAAAATTTTGTCACACATGTTGGAAACAATGGATCACTGAGAGGGGGGGTGAATCAGTGATTTAATTTGTTTTCCTTTAACAAGAAGGTACCAGTAAATAAAACAAACTAAGTGTTAACCAACAGTTTAAATAGTGCAACCAAGGTGCGTGAAAGGATTTGCTAAACTATTAATATGCCACATATACAAAGATGCAACACACAACACCATATATATACGGGGAAAACCCAATGTGGGAAAAACCTCGGTCATAATAGTTGTTGGAGATCTTCTTCTCCAATCTAGCCTCATAATGAAACTTTGATTACAAAATTTAGGGCACCAACCCCTAATTTATGAGCACCAACTCAAAGGAGCACCAATTTATAGGCTACTACCTAAAGGAGCTACAACCCTTGCACTAAGATACAACTTAGTGAAAGCAATATAAAACTCAAATATACAAATGAAATCACTATTGCAAATGAAGTTTTGCAACCTTACAATTGTTGGTATTATGGACGACTTTGTCGTGTGTTGCATTGGTTTTGTCACTGATGTCAACACTTATCTTTCTAGAGGTCTACATTGATCATTTAGCACTCTGGTTATATTGGTTTGTTGTTAAACCGGCACATTATGGTCCCGACATGAATATTGGCTTATGCACATTCACTAGTATATGTTTCACCGACAACTCAGATAGTTGATGATGAATTGTTATCATCTGGAGATCATTTGGTTATGTCGAAGACATGGATTGGATGTTTACATTTGGTGTTTTTCCTATTGGACTAATCGGGTTCACATATTTGCCTTAAGTAGCAGATAGGTCTAGGTTCTAGACTGGTACAAGATATCATTGTCCAAATTAGCACGACACATTTTGGAAATGGTTTATTGATTGGATAATATGTAAATGTATTGAGGCCGACATATTGTATTGCACTAAGACTTATTTTGTAATTGATTTAAATGTAATATCTTTTAGGAGCTGACCTAATAATAAGGTCTTAGGTTTTGTATAAATAATTGTAATATCTTATTTGGAAGATGTATGTAGATATTGAAGATCATTTTGAAGAGAGAAAATAAGCAAATCCTTGTGCAAACCACATAGATATTATTTGAAGGTTGAAGGAAAGGTTATGAAGGTTTTTGGTCCTCATGCACAAAGCTTAAACCGGTATTGAATCCAGCATTTGAAGATGCAATATTGAAGCAGTACATTGTTATTGGATTTAACCATCCAACTATGTAGTTAGTGTGACTCCTATTTTGTGATTGAACAATGAGCTCTAGACAGTTGGTGCATGTACATACCCCTTATTGTAATCACTTACTCTCTATAGTAGTATCATCTGATTATGGGTAAGGTTTCCCACCATGGTTTTTCCCCTTACAGGGTTTCCACGGCAAAATCTTTGTGTCATGTGTTGTGGATGTTGTTTTCCTTTATGTTTCATGTATTAAGTTGTATTGGTAATACTATAACTATTAATCTGCTTTACCGACACTAGGTTTTAAGTTGGAATAATTTTCCTTGGGTTATAATTTATTGACAACTGATTCACCCCCCCCTCTCAGTTGTCCTTCCCAGTTCCTAACAATTGGTATTAGAGCTTAGTTCTGTTTTTGCAGAAGCCTAATAGCTTGAGGAGATCCTATGGAAGCAAATATCTTCAGGAAGATCAATCCCAAAATTGATGGAACTAACTATGGTATATGGAAGATCAGAATGGAAACACATCTGAAATGCATTAGAAGAGATATATGGGATGTTACTAAGAATGGCTATGTTGATCTTAATCAGAATAACCCTAATCCAACGACCTTGGCTAAATACTTAGAGAATGATTACAAAGCAAGAGAAGCACTTCTGAGCGCATTATCAGATCAACAAATCATAGGATTATCATACAGATCTATTGCAAAAGCTATTTGGGATAAACTGGAAACATTGAATGAAGGAGATACCACTGTCAAAATTGCAAAACTGAAATGTTACCGGGTCAAGTATGAAAATCTAAAAATGGAAGAGGATGAAAGAATTTCTGCATTTATGGAAAGAGTTAATGAAATTGTTTTAGGAATACAATATTGTGGAGGATCTTTAAGTGAAGATGAAATTGTTTCTAAATTTTTAAGAACTTTGCCACCGGCTTACAAAATGAAAGTGATAGCTATTAATGAGTTGAGAACAATGCCTAATACATCAGTATCAAGGGATACTTTGGTTGGAAAACTTTCAGCATTTGAGCTTGAAGAATTTGGTCTTGTTGCTACAATCAAGACTGATATAGCCATCAAAGCATCATCATCATCTAACAAAACTGATTGGAAAGCACTTTATGCAAAACAACTTGAAGATATTAGAAGAGAAAATGAAGAACTTGAAGAACTTGAAGCACTATTTGCAAGGAAGATGCCTAAAGGTCAAACAGGAAGTAAGCATGAAGGTAAACCTCCTTGCAAATATTTTATTTGCAATAAAGTTGGTCATATGGCATCTAGGTGTCCTGATAGACATTCAAGACTAAGAGAGGAAACAAAAAGAACTTATAAACCTAACCCTTAATATTAGAGATATAGATTTAAGAAAAACAGAGATAAGTCATGTTACTATGTAGATGAAGGTGTTACAGATGACTTAGATGAAGATCCAACAGATAGTGGATGGGCAATTGTTGCAATAAATGAAGATCAACCAACACCTATTTATCAAACTGATAGAGCAGGCACTAGCAACTAAAACTGAAGAAAAGGATGAATGGATCATTGATAGTGGATGCTCGCATCATATGAAAGGTGATAAAAGAAAATTCTTATTATTTCAGGAATGTCATGGAGATCTAGTAAGATTTGGAGATGACAAATCTTGGTTAATCAAAGGAAGAGGCACTATATCTTTGGATGGTAAGCACAATACTGACAATGTTTATTGTGTTGAAGGTTTAAAGCATAATCTTTTAAAGTGTTGCTGAATTAGTTGAAAAATGATTTCAATTACAATTCAAGAATGAAAAATGAAAAATCATAAACTGAACTGGATTGGAGATTGCAACCAGTAATAAGAGTAAAGGTAATATCTTTCATTTCAATACTAGCAATAAGACATGTTTGATTGCACAGATTGATGAAAGTTCGTTATAGCATAAAAGAATCTGTCATGTGAATTTTGATTGCATTGTAAACATCAGTTCAACTAAGGTAGCAAGGGATTTACCTAAGATTGTGAAACCTCATAATCCGGTATGTAAGGAATGTCAAATGGGAAAACAAGTTAGAACAACATTTAAGAAAATTTATGAGAAATCCATAGTATTCTTGATTTAATTCATAGTGATTTATGTGGTCCAACAAGAACAAGAAGTCCTCAAGGTGATAGATACTTTATGCAAATAATTGATGATTATTCTAGAATGTGTTGGGTTACTTTTCTGAGGGAGAAATCAGAATCTTTTGGGAGATTCAAGATATACAAGGCAATGGTAGAGAATGAAACCGACAACAAAATCAAATGTTTGAGATCTGATCAAGGGGGAGAATATACATCTAGGGAATTCAATGCATACTGTGAAGAGAATGGAATAGAAAGATAACTATCAGCACCCCAGACACCCCAGTAGAATGGAGTTGTGGAAAGGAAGAACATAACTATACTAGATGCAGCAAGAAACATGATGATGGAAACAAATCTACCTCATATGTACTGGAGAGAAGTAGTGAATACAATGGTTTATACTTTCAATAGAGTTCACATCAAAGGTGAAACTAGTAAGACCCCTTATGAACTATGGTTCAGTCATACTCCTACTCTTAAATATTTCAGAATATTTGGAAGCAAATGTTATATTAGGAGAGATAAGTCTATTGGATAATTTCATCCTAGAAGTGATGAATGAATATTTCTTGGCTATTCAACTAGAAGCAAGGCATATAGATATTGTAATAAAGGATTGCAAAAAATCATTGAGAGTACTAATGTGAAGATAGATGAACAATTTAGAGGAGAATCGAGATCTATAGGTTCTGAACTAGTAGTAGAAATGATTATAAATGAACCAACACAGATTGCACTGGAACAAAATGTAGAACCAGTCACACCGACATCATCAAAGAACTCAACTATGACTAAAGAACAACATCCTGTGAATTTAAATCAGAATAAACCCAGGTATGTAAGATTGAATCACTCAAAAAATTAGATAATTGGAAATAAAAATCAAGGTGTTATGACGAGAGGAAGATTTACAAATGAAGAGGTATCTTTCATTTCTCAAGTTGAACCTGCATCATTTGTTGAAGCATGTCAAGATAAATATTGGATAAAAGCAATTGAAGAAGAATTGGAATAGATTGAAAAGAATAATACATGGACATTATTTCCCTAGCCTAAAGACAAAAATGTAATTGGAACTAAATGGGCATATAGAAATAAACTTAATGAAGATGGCGAAGTAATTAAAAATAGAGAAAGATTAGTTTGTGAAGGTTAATCTCAGAAAGAAGAAATTGATTATAATGAAACCTTTGCACTAGTAGCTAGAATTGAAGCAGTTAGACTATTTCTTGCATTTGTAGCTCACAAGAACTATAAAGTTTATCAGATGGATGTAAAATGTGCATTTTTTAATGAATATCTTGAAGAAGTTTACATTGAACAACCTGATGGATTTTCATTAATAGATGATAAGGATTTGGTTTGCAGGTTAAGGAAAGATTTATATGGATTGAAGCAAGATCCCAAATCTTGGTATGCTAGACTGGATAAATATCTTTTAAAGCTTGGATACTCAAAAGGTAATGCTGGCAGTAATTTGTATGATAAAGTTACCAATGATGATATTTTGGTTATCTAAGTATTTGTGGATGATATCATTTTTAGAGGTGAAGAAGAGCTATGTAGAGACTTTGCTAACAAGATGCAAGAAGAATTTGAAATGTCTATGATTGGAGAGATAAAAAAATTTGTAGGTTTTCAGATTTCTCAAATAGATAAAGGTATATTCATATTTCAAACAAAATAAGGAACTTTTGTGTCATGCCCAAAATTTAGGGCAAAAACAGAAAGATTTTTTTTTTTAAAAAACAACTAGTTAAATAACCAAGTTTGCTATCACGACATGTGTTAACATGTTGGCCATAACAAAGATCGTTCTAACTATGATACTAACTAAGTATCGAAACTTAATTAAAATTCATTTGCAGAAACTAAATGTTTTAATTTGTTTTCCCATCAAATATGGTCATTAGTTTAATTTATTAACTCATTTAAAAGGTAGACATAGATAACAATTGATCTCCAATTAAGCCATCTTGTTTAAATTTCATTTTAAATCATTAAATAATTTAATGGATTAAAGTGTCAAATTAATTTCTTAATGACATTATTCGATGAGGAAAATTATCTTTCCAAAACCAAGTTTAGTTTTCAAAGAATTAATTTTTCTTTTTTTTTTTTCTTCTTTAATTAATCAAGGTTTCACAAATAATTCTAAAAATAATCAATTGGAATTAAAACTCCCATGTCTATCTAAATTGAAACCCTAACTAGTTTTAAACATAATTTTTTTTCCACGACATTAAAAATAATTTTCATATAATCCCTAATTAGGGATTTCTTTTTTTTATATATATAAAATGGCTCTAACTAAATTAATCACACATATTACTTTTATTTTATTACCCTAGCCCTACCCGGGCTAGGGTTTAATATTTCATGATTTACCATTTATTTTCATAGGGTTGGAACCCATTGGCAGCGGCCATGAATTTTTTTTGATGCAGGTTTATTTTATGGAGGACCGACGGGGGTTTCCAATGGTGGCGGCTCGGCCTTGGCCGCCCACTGTGCACTGCACAGTGTTCGGCCTTGCCGCCCACTTTGTAGCGCCTAGTGCGTGGCTACGTCGTCCACTGTGCACTGCATAGTGTGCGGCTACGCCGTCCATTGTGCACTGCACAGTGTGCGGCTCCGTCGTCCACTGTGCTTTGCACAATGCGCGGCTCCGCCGGTCACTGTGCATTGCATAGTGCGCGGCTTGCCGCCAATCACTGTGCGATGCACAGTGCTTTGGACCCTTTTTTTTTGTTAAATTTTTTTTTTAATTTTAAATTTTTTTTAAAATTTATATATAATATAAATATATATATTTATATATTTATATATATATTTCTCAATGCTAATTTTTACATGCAAATTTTTTTTTAAAAAAGAAAGAAACAAAATAACAAAGTAACTCATTATGCTAAATTGATATATATATATATATATATATATGGTAAATACACTTAGGCTCACATCTTTATTTGTTTCGCAGGGTAATTATATGACATATTTTATATAAAAGTATATATAAACATAATCATGAAAGATTTTGATATACCATTGTAGGAAAGGAAACATGGCTAACGACTGTTTTAATGGAAATATATATATTTCCAGAACTATATCAAAATCTATATATTGTAATCAATGGGTATGCAAGAAACAGATTTCTAAGAATTATTATTTTTTTAAACTTAAGAGATACTATTTTAGGAAAGCATTATACTTTTCTGAAATAAATACATTCATTGAATTCTCTACTAATAAAATAACTAATTTGTTTACATGATTACAGCAAGCACAAATCATGATTTTCTACAATTAAAATGGAGATAGATTTTTAGCTAAAAAGAAGGACTCAGATTTAAATAAACTGATTTTTATATTGCAAAAAAAACAACTATTGCATGCAAATCAAAAAGCAATTCTTTTTTTTATAGAAAATAGAAGCATATCTAGCTTTTTACAACTCTAATGATATTCTGCAAATTACCAGATGTTTCTTTATTTAACTACAACAATAATCTCATGTCTATTTTCAAAATTACAACTTGCCTCTCATTTCTATGAATGAGGACGTATTTCTCCTATCAAAATTTAAAACTAATAACTGCAAATCAATTTAAAATTTCTTCAACAATATTCTTCTGCAACCTTTCACTTTTCCTAGTCTTTTCTCCTGGCATTCCTGCATAATAGAGAACACAAATATGACCACGGAGTGCTCACCTCCCAGACTAGGCTAACTGGTAGCCACCCTCGAGCTTGGAGAACCAAGTCCTAAATCGGTAACAAACATGCAAACACATAGAAGACAAAAATACACATAGATTTTCAGGCACACTCCCAACTTGGCTACACAGCACCACACTTTGGTGATGATCTTTTCAAGGGTGGTAGTGGACCAATACCCTGAGGAGAACTGCAAGTATGGAAAAACAAGTAGCCACCTCATGGCACAATAAATACATCAAAAATATCAACCCCGTATTCCTTATGCCCCCTAAAGGCATTCTAGCCTTATATCCCTCCTTATGACCCCCATTGCACAAACAGGCCATGCAGCAAGGGTCACACAAAGATCCCTTGTGATCACTCTCAAACGAGAGTCTCTCACTCGAGGGTTGTCACTGCTACCACCCACAAGATCCTCGTCTCTCCCAAGAGTAAGAGGTCTTGAGAAAACTCCCAAAACACAACAAGCATAATGCAAAATTTTCAAATGAAATTCTAAAACAAGCCATTCAAGAACACAGATTTCTTCACCAATCATATGCTCAAACACATGCAAGAAAATAAACATTTTAAAGAATAATCAAACCAACCTTAGTCTACCCAATGGTAGTATAATATTTGAGGAAGAGTTGCCCAATCCACGATTCTTCTTCTTCTACCCTTAGTTAAATTTTCTATTCCAAACTATTCTTTTTCTTTTCAAAATTTCTCTTGTCTCCAAAAATGGAGAGTGGGTGATTACCCTCAAATTCTCAAAATCTTGCTTAAGAAGCTCATTCTCTGAGTTCTCACAAGTTTCTAAAAACCAAAAAGGAAAGTAAAGCAGAATGGGAAAAAGACTCCCATTCGAATAGGAAAAATCTAAATTAGATTTAACTTCTATTTTTTTCAATTTTCGCACAACTCAAAAAAGCCAATTTTTAAAGCATCAAAAAGATCATTTAAAAGTAGAAACTTGCCTAAAATTACCCCTAACCCCTAGGTATACCTTATGGGCTTTAGGAAACCCTATTAAACTACCCCTAGGTGTTCATTTAACCCATTTTAAACCCCTCTGAAGTTTATTTTCGGGTCAAACATATGTTGACCACTCCAAAGATTTCTTTCCCAAGGTATTTATGACATCACGTTATATTAATTAAAAAGAAACTATAGTTAAACACTTTCCCACCAAGAGACAAAAATAAAACATTTAAATTTAAATCCACACATGTGTCAAGCGACACAAATAAAACACTTTTACAAAATAAAACATGAAATTGTCTCTTGTGGTTTTTACACATTAAATTTAAATAACACTTAACACTCATGCAACATATACTATTACAAATAAAATACAACACAAACGGGGTGTTGTCTCTCCAAATAGACAACCCCTGGCTCACGAACATACATAAGTCTAGGTTTGATTCTCCATAATTTTCCATGGTCACATGGTAAATTTCTTGCGCATCTCAATTTATACATTAGTACTTCCAAATATCCATATATAATATAATTCAATAATATAACAATACACATCATCACTTGCATAAAATTTTCATCTGCACAGATTAAATACATCTTTTATCAAGTAAATTCTCATAAGAAATTTCATCCCAATTCACATAAACTTAACCATACATCATAGTTCTATATTCATAGTAAACTCCTTCAAAATTAATAACGACATCTATCATTGCAATATCATCCTATCTAACAATCATGTAGTGTTCTATCCCATAAAGCATATAAGTAAATTATCAAATCATAGCAATGTTATCTAAATCCTGAAATCATATAAGTTCTAAGTCTCAAAATGCATCAAAATAAAGTATCCATAATAATCTAAATATAAAATCCACTGAATGTCAGACTGAGTCGAGGTGAGGCCTGACATCTTGAAGAAATTTGGAATGGAAAACTCCAAACTGATAAGCACTCCTATGACTACAACTGATAAATTGACATCAAAGAATGATTCAACTCCTATTAATCTGACAAGGTACAAATCTATGATTGGAGGATTATTGTATTTGACACAAACCAGACCTGATATAATGAATGCATTGTGTATCATTTCAAGATTTCAAAGCAATCCTAAAGAAAATCATGAAAATGTAGTAAAAAGGATTTTTCAGTACCTACAAGGCACAACAAATCTTGGTTTACGGTATCCTAAGGATGACAATTCTGAGTTATGTGCATATACATATGCAAATTGGGTAGGAGATGTGGATGACAGAAAGAGTACCACTACAGGCGCATTCTTTCTTGGCAGAAGATTAATTTATTGGATCAGCAAGAAGCAGACTTGTACATCATTATCTACAACAGAAGTAGAATATGTTGTAGAAGCAACTAATTGCACTTGAGTATTATGGATCAAGTAAATGTTGAAGGATATTAAGGTAAAATGCAAAGAACCAGTAATTATTCATTGTGATAACTCAACAACAATTGTAAATATTTTTACAAAGCCTTTTCCTAAGGAAACATTTGAATATCTCAGAGAGAAGCTTAGGGTAATCACCCTGCTGACAGAGACCTGAATGATACAAATTGGCATCAAATCGGTAGGGACTAACATAAAAATATTTTTTCGGCCTTGATGAAGGAGAGCTACTTCTCAAGGGGAGTAGTTAGCTGTATGTTATGTTCTGATTTTGATTCTTAATTGCTTTGGCATATGATGTCTAAGGGGGAGAGATATCTATAGAAAAACATTGCTCTTTGAATATTGGGGCCAGATATATTTTTGGTTTTGGTTATATTGTTTCTGCTTTTGGTACAAAACTTTGTATTGATCTATTTTGGGAGATTATTGGTATTTGGCATTCTGTTTTTGGCACTTAGATGTTTTTCCATCTAGTGTTGCCATCAATACCAAAGGGGGAGAATATTGGTATTATGGATGACTTCGTCATGTGTTGCATTGGTTTTGTCATTGATGTCAACACTTATCTTTCTAGAGGTCTACATTGATGATTTGGCACTCTAGTTATATTGGTTTGTTGTTGAACTAGCACAATGTGGTCCCGATATGGATATTGGCTTATGCACAGTCACTGCTATATGTTTCAGTGGTAGCTCAGGTAGTGTATGATGAATTGTTATCATCTATAGATCATTTGGTTATATTGAAGACATGGATTGGATGTTTACATTTGGTTTTTTCCTATTGGACTAATTGGACTCACATATTTGCCTTAACCGACAGATAGGTCTAGGTTATGGACCAGTACAAGATATCAAGTTCTATATCAGCACGACACATTTTGGAAATGGTTTATTGATTGGATAATGTGTAAATATATTGAGGCCAACATATTGTATTGCACCAAGACTTATTTTGTAATTAATTTAAATGTAATTGTAAGATGTTATTTGGAAGATGTATACAGATATTGAAGATCATTGTGTGAATCATGCAGATATTATTTGAAGGTTGAAGGAAAGGTTATGAAGGTTTTTGGTCCTCATGCATAGAGCTTAAACCGGTCTCGAATCCAACATTTGAAGATGCAATATTGAAGCAATACATTGTTATTGGATTTAACCATCCAACTATGTAATCAGTGTGACTCCTATTTTGTGATTGAGTAGTGAGCTCTAAGTGGTTGGCATTTTTGAATGTACAGACCCCTTATTGTAATCACTTACTATCTACAGTAGTATCATCTAATTATGGGTAATGTTTCCCACTGTAGTTTTTCCCCTTACAGGGTTTCCACATCAAAATCTTTGTCTCATATGTTGTGGATGTTGCTTTCCTTTATATTTCATGCATTAAGTTGTATCGTTAATACTATAATTGTTAATCTACTTTACAGGCATTGGGTTATAATTTATTGTTAACTAATTCACTCCCCCCTCTAAGTTGTCCTTCCTAGTTCCTAACAACACTATTCTCCTCTACTAGTTTCACCCTTACCGGTCTATTGGCTTTTTTATCACCTTTCTCAATCCTTCTTTCACAATTCCTTCCTCTTGTTAACTCATACTCACTTACTCTTAATCAAGATCAACTTCTTCTAGTTTATAACCTCTATGTTCCATGCACTCTTCACCGGTTGTTCCTTATACCAGTTTGCTCTGCTTCACCTGTAAATTAATACTTTTCTCATAAACACTTTAAGTTTTTTTCTCTTCATCTCTTAAACAAAAATATCACACTTGTCTTTTTACTGCGGCAGCATCTTGCTCTATCTCGATCTCTTTACTTTATCCCCTAGTTTCCCACCAAAATGCAATTCAAATTCAGAGCACTTAGGTTTTCTTTTCCCAACACAATCTATATTAGATCCTATACAGTCTGTCATGGGTCAATTACCTATACTCCAGGGATGCATCTACACACGCTTTTAATTACCTAATGCATGCTTTCTTAAAGATAGAAATCATGTACATGATTTTCTACTTTGAAATATGTCAACTCATAGAATACTTGGCTATTTCCTTTTTGAGGTCTTCTTGTGATTGGATTTCCTTTGCATTGATCTATACACCAACTACTCCCTGATCTTCCTCTATCATTCTTTCTTCCTTGAGCCACATCACTTAGTTTCAATCCCATGATTTGTGGTTGTTTCATTTATGTCGACTAGCTGTTTCACCATCCATGACGATGGTGGCTTTACCAATCATTGCATATTTTTTACCTCGGCTCCACATGGCATCACCATGGTCAATCACTCAGCTCATCGACATATAGTCAGTTCTTACTTGAACATTCAACAAACTCATATGGGTACACACCTTTACCGGTGAGTCCTTCTTCTGCTAACCGACAATGCACACTACACCTGTAACACATCTTAACCTACGATGGTTTATGATAACTTTAACATTCTACCTCTTCATCATAAACAGGCAGCCAAACTTCAAACCGATATAAGCTCTATCAGTTGTCACTTAACATTCTCACCCACACATGCATCTCATCTCATACTGACGAAGTCACTGATAGCCTCAACAACTACTTTTATTTCATCATACTGGTACATTATTCTTCATCTCAGATGACATACCTCTACCAGTAGCTTCCCTGCAATACCGGTTGACATTAATGACAACCAAATGCCAACAATATCCACCTTTGGTAGTGATGTCAACACTCCTTTTTCGGTTTCACTCCCCTTTGAGATAAATGGCGAAGGGAACCTTAGTCTAACACCAATAATCACTCCCCAGACAACTTCTTCTTAAGTCATTTTGTCCCCCTTTGTCCATGCATCATGATTCAATACTCCCCCTGAATCATGCATCGTTTGATGCATTTAAGTGCTACTAGATGGTGGGACAACTCCCATTTTTTGTCTCAAATACTCAAAAGGACCCAATGGAAGTGGTTTTGTAAATATGTCAACAATCTGCTCATTGGTGGGAACATATTCTACCCGAACCTCCTTTTTTGCTACCTTCTCCCTCAAGAAGTGATACTTGATTGCAATATGTTTTGTTCTTGAGTGCATTACTGGATTCTTGGAGATGTTTATTACACTTGAGTTATCACACTGGATTGGAATAGGTTCTGATATCTCCACTTGTATGTCTTCTAGTGTCTGCTTCATTCATAAAACATGTGAAAAACATGTCGAAGTTGCTATGTATTCTACCTCAGTAGTAGATAGTGACACTGAATCTTGCTTCTTACTATACCATGATACTAACTGGTCTCCTAAGTAGAAATCACCACCACTTGTACTTTCTCGGTCATCAATACTTCTAGCCCAATTTGCATTAGTATAAGCCTGCAAAGAGAAGTCTCCTTTCTTTGGATACCACAGACCATGACTGATAGTCCCTTGCAGAAACCTCAAAATTCTTCTAACTGCATTTAAGTGAGACGGTTTAGGAGTAGCTTGGAATCTTGCTACCATGCAAACAACTTATACAATATCTGGTCTAGATGTTGTTAAATACAATAGACTACCAATCATAGGCCAATATAATGTTTTCTCAACTTCCAGTGATTCATCTAGTTTGCTCAACTTACAACCAGTAACCATGGGAGTGCTGACCAGTTTGCTATCCTCCATTTTAAATTTCTTTAGCATGTCTTTTGCATACTTGCCTTGGGAGATGAAAATTCCTTTTTCCTTCTGAGAGATCTGCAAAACCAAGAAAATAGGAAAACTCACCCAACATGAACATCTCAAACTTAGTCTTCATCTGATCTACAAAATCTTTGCACACAATGTCCTTGTCTCCACTGAAGATAATATCATCCACATATACAACAACTATAATCATGTGATCTCCATTTACCTTGACATACAAGTTGATGTTTGCATTCCCTTTCTAGAATCCTTTCTCCTTCAAGTATTTGTCTAACTGGGAATGCCATGCTCTGGGAGCTTGCCTCAAGCCATACAAAGTTTTCTTCAATTGACATACAAAACTCTCATCTTCATGCAATGAGTACCCTTCTAGCTATTCCATATACACCTCTTCTTCAAGATTTCCATTGAGAAAATCAGATTTCACATCCATCTGATACACTTTATATCCCTTGTAGGCTGAGAAAGATAAAAACATTCTTATTGCCTCTGACCTAGCCATTGGTGCAAAGGTTTCCTCAAAGTCAATACCTTCAACTTGAGCATACCCTTTGCAAACTAACCTTGATTTATGTCGGTCTATCTTACCTTCTTCATTCATCTTGTTCTGGTAGACCCATTTGGTACCTATGACATTCCTTTCTACCAGTCTAGGAACAAGTTCCCAAGTCTGATTTTTCTCAATTTGTCTCAATTCTTCATCCATGGCATTTACCCACTTCTCACTTTTTCTAGCATCATCAAATTTTTTGGGCTCTACTTCAGTCATGAGACAAAATTCTACCTGCTCACCTTCTTGGGCTAATCTCCTTCTAGTCTGCACACCTTCATTCCTATCTCCTATGATTTGTTCTTCTAGATGATTCTTCTGCACATACCAGTTGGGAGTCTTGTTTGGTACATCTTCTACCAGTCCATTGTTAGATTGGTCTTCATATTCCACATTTGACTTATCAATGTAGGGTGTAGGTACAGATTGTCCTTTGTGTGGATCTTCATATATTCTCACATGTACACTCTCAACCACTCTTCTCAATCCCTTGTTGTACCATTTGTAGGCTTTATTATTGGCTGAGTATCCCAAAAAAGTTCCTTCATCACTGCGGGAATCAAAACTTCCCAATCCATCAATATCTTTCTCAATGAAGCATTTACTTCCAAACACTTTAAAGTGTTTGAGTGACGGTTTCCTTTCATTCTACAACTCATAAGGAGTCATTCTACTATTCACCCTTAATTGAACCCAGTTTAAAGTGTAAACAGCAGTATGAACTACTTCCTTCCAGTATATATCCGGTACATTGGCCTCATTCAACATTGTCTTGGCCATCTCTTTTACTTTCCTATTCTTCCTCTCCACCACCCCATTTTGCTGAGGTGTCCTTGCAGCTGAAAATTATCTTCAAATTCCATGTTTCTCATAGTAGTCAACAAATTCATTTGAAGAAAATTATCCACCCCGGTCAGATCTTAAGAACTTTAACTGGTGTCCACTTTCATTTTCCACCATCTTCCTGAAAATTTTGAATCTCTCAAATGCTTGTGAATTGTCATGTAGGAAGATTACCCAAGTCATTCTTTAGTAATCATCTATGAACAACATGAAATACCTTTCTTCGGCCAAATCTCTTGTCTATATTGGCCCACATAAGTCAGTATGTATCAACTCCAAAGGTCTTGAGGTTTTATATTCTTTTGTTTTAAAATTGACCTTTGCTTGCTTACTTCTAACACATTCATCACATAATGTGCTTGCCAATTTTATGATTTGAGGTACGTTTCTCACATACTGGTGCTTTCTTATCTTCATCAAATTGTCAAAATTCACATGGCCTAGTCTCCGGTGCCACAACCAACTTTCATCAACCTATCCCATCATGCATTGGGACACATAACATTCCTTCTGATTGTAGACATTACCCTTTATTCTCTTTCCTTCTGCTACCACCTGACTGGTACTCTGCTTCCTTATCTGGCAACTAGTCGAATCAAATGAGAACTTGTATACTTTGTCACACATCTAACATACACTCAATGGGTTATGTTTCAAACCTTCCACATAGTACACATCATGAGCCTTGAGCTTTCCATCAATATTTAGTGTACCACCACCTTTGATTTTGATGGAGGAGTTATCATTGAACCAGACTGAACCACCATTCCAATCATCAAGCTTGATGAACTTTTTCTTATCTCCGATCATGTGTTTTGAGCAACCACTATCAACTACCCATTAATTCCTCCTTTCAGCATGTAGAGCAGTCTGCACAATCAGGCTAGACTATGTCTTGTTTTTCTCCTTCTCTACCCAAACTGGTTTCTCTTCTTTCTTTTCCTCTTCTATCACTTTGTGTTCTGGTTTTGATTCCAACTTTTCATCTGGTACAACTTTCTTTTGCTTGTGAGTTCTCAGCTGATAGTGCCTTTCTATGTGACTAAAATTTTGACACTTATAGCATTTCACATTAGCACCAAAAGATGTACTCAATACATTCTTGTAGAACATTTGCATGTTACTCCTACATTCATAACTCTTGTGACCAAACTCATTGCAATTATAACACATGATATTTGTACTTTGTAATGCAAAAAATGAGTTTCTACTCTCAAAAACTATGACCAAACTTATTGCACTGATGATAATAACCATGAAAATTTGGTACATACCAGTTAGGTTGTCTTGAACCTAAAAATGGCTACCTCACTGGGGTGCTTCCTTTCATGCTGCTAACCCTTGTGAATCCTTCATGATCAATGCTTGCATTTCTCCTTGAATCTGTGTGTTGGTGCATTGAGTATGGTCTCTCATTCATTGATTTAGCATATCAGTTTGTGTATTGGTTTCTAGCAGCATCCGCATATGTCTTTTTGCAAGTATCCTTGCCCACTGTCATTGTCTTCTTCTCTTCACCTTCATTTTTAGAAGTCAACTGAACTTCCTTATTCGACATGTCTTTTCTATTTTAACTTTGACCTTTTACAAAACCTAAGCCACCAGTATCTTTGGATTGCTTCTATTTGCTCAACATCTTGTCCAAAGCTTCAATGTTGCCTTCATACTTGCTTCTCACTTTTATTTCTTCCTGACTTTTCTCCAAGTCCTTCTAGAGTTTCACTATTTTTGCTTCTAGATTATGATGTTCCTTTTCCTTTTCACTTAGACTAGTACTAGTGACTTCACACATCCACTTGGCCTCTTCCAACTAAAGTTTTAAATATATAATAGTTTTCTAGGACTCTTCAAGATATTGTTCCAACAACTCTTGTTTTTCAGCTGCAACCTTTTTTACCTTCTTCAACTCTCTTCTTGTTTTCTTTAGCTCATCTATGACACTAATGAGTTCTTCTTCAATATCTACTTCACCTTCTTTCTCTTCCTCTTCTTCTTATTTAGGTATCGGTACCTCTTGAGCCATAAAAAGGTTTTCTCTTACTTGATCACCACTCCAACAGTCATTTGAGGCACTTTCCTCATTTGTGGTGTCATCTTCATGTGTGTAAGGACTACTCTTCTTCTGGTAGCCTTACCTAACATGCTAGTAGACATATTTCTTCCTATCCTTACTAAATGATCTACTACCTTTTGATTGATCATCTCCATTCTTATCACCATAAGGGCATTTAGCAACAAAATATCCAATCTTTCCATACTTGCAACATTTTAAGGGATGTTTGCCTTTATATTTGCTTGAACCTATCTTGAGTCTTCTGACAAATTTTTCCATTATGTCATCAGAGTCTTCACTAGTTGCATCATGAGAAGATTATTCTTTTCCTTTTCTTGATGTCTTGAACGCAGCTTCTTTCTTCACAACACCAATACCAGCAGTCCTCATCTCATAAGTAGTTAGGGAGCCATACAAATTATAGGCTACTACCTAAAGGAGATACAACCCCTGCACTAAGCTACAACTTAGTGAAAGCAATATAAAACTCAGATATACAAATGGAATCATTATTGCAAATGAATTTTTGTAACCTTACAATATTCTCCTCTGCCAGTTTCACTCTTATTGGTCTATATTCTCTTCACTCACTCTGCAACTTGACATTTTTTATCACCTTTCTCAATCCTTCTTTCCCAATGTCTTCCTCTTCTTAACTCACACTCACTCACTCTTAATTAGGCACAAATTCTGCTAGTTTATAACCTCTGTGTTCAATGCACTCTTCACCCATTGTTCCTTATACCAATTTGCTTTGCTTCACCTATAAGTTAATACTTTGCTCATAAACATTTTAAGTGTTTTCCTCTTCGGCTCTCAGACAACAATATCACACTTGTCTTCTTAGTGCAACAACATCTTTCTCTATCTCGAGCTCTTCACTTTATCTCCTGGTTTCCCGCCAAAATAGAATTCAAATTTAGAGCACTTAGGGTTTCCTTTTCCCTACACAATCTGCATTATATCCTATCTAGTCTGTCATGAGTCAATTACCTATACTCTAGGGATGCATCTACACATGCTTTCTATTATCCAACACATGCTTGCTTAAAGATAGCAATCACGTACAATATTTTCTACTTTGAAATTTGTCAGCTCATAGAACACTTAGTTGTTTCCTTTTTCAAGGTCTTCTTGTGATCAGATTTCCTTTGCATTGATCTAGGTGCCAAGTATTTCTTGATCTTCCACTGTCATTCTTTCTTCCTTGAGCCGTAGTAGCCAGTTACAATCCCCTGAGTTATGGTTGTTTCATTTATGTTGACTAGCTGTTTCACCAACCGTGATGATGGTGGCTTTACCGATCCCTGCATATTTGCCACCTCGACTCCACATGGCATCACCATGGTCAATCACTCAGCTCATCGACACACAGTCAGTTCTTAATTGAACATTCGGCAAACTCATACCAGTACATGCCCTTACTGGTGAGTCCTTCTTCTTCTGCTGACTTGTAGTGCACAGTACACTGGTAACACATCTTCACCTCCAATGGTTTATGATAACTTTAACATTCTACCTCTTCATCATAAATAGGCAGCCAAACTTTAGACCAGTATAAGCTCTACTAGTTATAACTTAACATGCTCACCCACACATGCATCTCATCTCATACCGATGAAGTCACTAATAGTCTCAACAACTACTTTAATTTCACTATACCAGTACATTATTCTTCATCCTAGATGACATACCTCAATTGGTAACTTGCATGCAATACCAGTTGACATCAGTGACAACTCAATTCTGACAACACATCACACCATCATTCATACAAAACACACACCCACATATCATTTATGTATATATATATACCAGTAAGCACATACAAAAAGATAATATGTCAACCAAGCATAAATGATTTACATAATAATACATTGCTTAGATCAACACGTTACTGATGTATGTTTTGTTCAAAGCATAGGGTAACCAAGACAGCCTTCATTGATCTTCTATGCAATTCCTTCACATGTTTCAATTACTTAAACACATGCCTCAATTACTAGGACAAAACAAGATTCTATCAGACCCATAGACACAAATTCCAAGTATAACAACTCCTATCTTTAAGATATAGATGCCACACATTTTGAAAATTAGGATCCAAAAATCATAATGCAAAACAAACATTCAGATAGAAATTCAATTGATACAAGAACTAGATACAAACCATGATAAGAAAAACATAAAATTCTAGAGAAGAGGATCTTTTCAAAATAACTCCAGTGTTGACACTTGATCATTTCTACTATACTGATAATGTGTGTTTCCTTGATGCAACCCATATATGTCTATTGTGCATAGTGATAAAATTTATGTATGATGACTATTTTGTATGTTGTTATTGATGGCAACTATGTTTCTCTAAGTCATCTAAGTCCTACAGTTAAACTGGCTAGACTTAATCAGTAAAGCAGAAATAGTTTTTATCAGAACTAGTAATTAGGACTTCAACCGATAAATAATAGACAATGTTACATTCCAACAACCGGTGCATGATGTTGGCATTATACACTCAAATGAGAATAGTTGATGTTGTCATTGATGACAACTAGCTGGTAACATGGTTCACAATTTACACCGAAAATAGACATCATCTACCAACACCAACAAGAACTACAAGTCTATTCTCATTGACATCCAACCTACACCAATAGAAGATCTTACCGACACTCCTAGCCGACATGGAAATTATATTATTTTGTATTGTAATATTATTGTATAGATAACATGATGTATTGTAAAGACTCATACATCTATCAGATCTTGTAGATCATTTTGAAATGAAATTAGGTAATGAATGCAAGCGGTATATGAGAGCAAATAACTGTATATGCATTATGATGTAATTATTTTATGAGAAAATAAGACAACAGCAGAGCGAAGCAAGGTTTATGGTAGAGGTATTTGACAGATCTTAAACCAGTACTGAATCCAACATTTTAGATGCTATTTTGAGCAGTACATTTTCATTGTATTTAACCATCCAATTGTAGTCAGTGGGACTCCATTTTGTTATTGAACAGTGAGCTCTAGGCTATTGGCCTTCCTACATGTGCAGGCCCCTATTGTATAAGTAATATTTATTCATATTGGCTAGTGAGTGAATATTATGCATCACAAATCCCACCGAGGTTTTTCCCCTATCGACTTTCCTCACCAAAAATATCTGTGTTATGGTGTGCATTGATGGTTATACTTTTGTTTCTCTTTACTATATTATTATTTTCTTACCGATATATTAATTTAGGTTATAAAGTTGCAAACAAGTTTAAATATTTTGTTTACCAGTTAGACATTGATTCAGCCCCCCATCTCAGTGTCTTTGGGATTGATCAAGTATTTAAAAATTGGTATAAGAGCCTAGTCCTCTATTTGCACAAGCCTAACAGCTTGAGGAAGATTCTAAAACCAGTACTGATGAAAATTTTGAGACAATAGTTGGAAGGAGATCTTGAAGATTTTGATGTAGAAAAATTGAAGAATATCAATCTAGAAGAGGAACTCAAAACTCCTTGTGAATTCATCAAAGCACTTCAAGATAACTTGGTTATAGCAAAGAATAAGAGAAAATAATTACATGTGCAATTGCAAAATCAAGATGATCAAGAAAAGGAAACTCTCAAAGATATTGCAGACAAATTGAGACAAGAGAATAGTAACATGAAGAATGAGATGCAAGATTTAACCATGAGACTATGCGAGGATATTGAAGATAGAAAGAGGAATGAGGAAGATTTGGCTAGAAGACTTAATGAAAGTTCAGATGAAAATCTAAGGCTTAGTTATGAAAATTATATGCTTAAAACTGATTTGATTCACATGCAACATGGCAAAGAGGAACTTATGAGACAAGTTAGCACTTTGGAAGGTGAGTTGGTCACTGCAAATGAATACAAAGACAAATTCAAGAAGAGTTTAGATAATCTTGATGATATTCTAAAAAGTTAGAAACCTGATGGAGAAATAGCTAGACTTGGATTTGAACATGGAGAAAGTTTTGGGACTACAACCAATCATAATCATGGCAAATTAGTAAGGCAACCTAATGTTAAATAATTTAATGGGAATTTTTTTAATTACAACAAATTTGGTCATAGAGAAAATCAGTGCAGATTTAGGAATAATCAGAATACAAACTTACCTACTAGTCAATGTTCCAAATGCAATAAAAATGGTCATAACTCAAACAATTCTAGAATGAATGTGAAATGCTATATTTGTGGTAGATTTGGACATTTATCTAATCAATGCAGAACTCAAACTGGTCAAGGTAATGGAAAGGCTTTTATGAGAAACAATGTAACAATAAAGTATCCAATAACAAAGGCAAAGTAAAGGTGACTAAAATCAAGCAAGAATTTTCTAAACAATGGATTAGGAAGAGAGATCAGAGAAGTGATGAATTTGTCTCTATATCGATAGAATAGGGTAATCCTGCACCGACAGGAAATTTGTCATCTAACTAAGGAGTAATCCTTAGGGGTAAGGTGACAAATTGAAAATCATGCAGTTACCCTCAATTGGTGGTAAGAAGTTATATTTCTTCTTTATCGGTGAATATGTGGAGTTTTCACTTTACCAGTGAAGCATTTATTGTAGTTGTAAGTTAATTTTTGGTTATAAAAGCTCGATAACTTCTCATTTCAATTCACCAAGCATCCAAGCATTCAAAGATAGTGAAATTGAGCAAAGGCATTCTAAAGGCGAAGCAACAAAGGTCTTTTTAGAGCATTCAAGGATTTCTTAGTTAAAGGTATTTATCTTTCGCAATGGCATCTTCATCTTTTGTTCCTGAATTCGTAGCAAACCCTACCACATTGGAGAACATAAAACGACCTAGACCTCTTTTCAAGATCATTCCTAAGATAGCAAAACTAGATGATTCTATTGGTGCATTTTCTAGAATCTCGAAGGGAGTCACGTTTGCTAAACACCCTAGGGCATACATACATGGTTACATAGAAAGTTTAGGGTCTGAAGATTTGATGAACATGTACATGAATATAATCACTGATAAGAATGTGGTAGTGAAACCAAAACATAAGGTAGTTGAGGATTTAGGTTTCATAGATATTCTCCATATGCCAAAATTCTTAGATGAAGCTGTCTCCTATGTTCTTAGTAGGGTTCATGATGAATTTATGTAGTTGGAATCAGTATTTAAGATTACCAAGGAAGCTATTAGGGTTGTTACTAGTTTACCCTCCACTAGTTCTAGACCTGAAAAGAAGAAGAAAATCCCTAACAAAGAGGTTATGAGCTTAATCAGAGCTACATTTGACAACATGTCACTTAGGGTCAATGATATAAAGGATAAAAATGTTAAATTTTCTAGCATGGTCATTGGCTATAAAGTTAGTCATACAAATAGGTTGAATTTTGTATCTAGTTCATGCATTCATAGTGCACATGAGATGATATTGAACAATGCAAAGATTGATATTTGTGAATGGTTAAAGGATGAACTATTAGAGAATTTGTATAAGATCAAAGGTGATAAGAAAGGAACATTTAAATTTGGAAGTCTGATTGTGTGCTTAATGCTTTACTTTTCAAAAGAGATTCCTGATATAGGACACAAGGATTTTGCCTATGATATTTCTATTGGAAAATAGATAAAGGAGGCAATTATCAGTATAGGATCTGTTGGTAAAAGACTATTTCAAGAATTTCCAAGTTAAAATGAAACAAACGAAAAGGATTCCGCAAAGCATTGTGGATAAATATGATAAATAGATATGTTTGTAGTGAAAAGAGATGAAATCTGGATGGAGGTAGTTAGACCCAGAATTGTCTGGATTATTGAAATTGGATATGAGGTGGATTCTCACATATTATATTCATATGCTAAAATACTCTTAGATGCTCCACCAAAACCAACAGAGGAGATATTTGGTAATGTTGAAACCATTGAAAGTGGTATTGCTATGATAAAGAAGATGAAGAAAAGAGAGAAACTAATGAAAGATGCTTCTAAGTTGGTAAAGGATGTTAGAGGAGTGATGAATCTTGGCGGTATTGTTGCTAGTGTGACATAAAGTTAATTAGAGCAAAAACCGGTAGCTTACATTTCCCCTGTGGCTACTTCATCTGATTCTGACACTGATCGGGCAGTTGAATTGAAGAGAGTGAATAGGAAGAAAAGAAAACCATCACTGGCACCTACTCCATCTCCCAAGAAGTCAAGCACATAGAAAGAAACAACAGGCTATAAGAAAGCCCAGTAGTCCGAAGAAGAAAGTAACTCCAAAGAAGAAATCTGAACCTAAGGCATTGGATACTCTTACACTGGAAGAGTCTATCATTGAAATCACCCAAGAGGGAAACCTTGGAAATATGAATAAACTTTATCATTCTTTCAAGGATTCAGATAAGGATACCATAGAAGAAAGTATTATTTTGTATCTAGACATATACAAGAAGGTTCTTATAGAGGTCATAGATATTTTTCCAAATGATTTATAATCAAGATTAGAGACTAAGATAATGTCTGTTATTGAGCTTGACAAGAAATTAAAGGTAGAAGCTCTATTAGTTGTGCATCCTGTTAATTCCAAGTAGTAAATTGATGATTTAATATCAGAGGCAAACAAAATAGTTTTTGTGAGTGGTCACCGAAAGGTTAGTCTTATGGCTCGCAGAGTTAAGGAAATTGTAGATGAGACAATGGATAAGTGGGATATATTTTCTATGGAAAGAGAGAAGAAAGAAGAGAAGTGCAGATAGAAAATAGATAAATATTTTTCTAAAGTATATCAAAAGGTTGATAAGGGTAAAGGAAAAATTGGCAGTGTACCTGATATCATTGTCAAGGATAACTTTCCTCCACTGGCTCGGGACACCCCACCAATAACTGCAAAGGCATCAACATAAACTGATAGTCAATCTGAAAAGAAGGTAGAGGAAATGATAATAGATGACACTAATCCAGAGTCAGACATTCTTTTTACTATGAATGTAGATACTCAAGACTTTAACATTGTCATGGATAAGGAAATAGATGATGTTAAGAAAACTGAAACCAACCTTGATGATACTTAGCTTAACATTGAGAAACCAATAAAAGCAGAAGTAGAAGCACAAACTGAAATTGGAATAGGGCATGAATAGAGTATATCTAAACTAGCAGTCAATAAGGCAATCAGTAAGGATGATAGTAAGGATGAAAATAAAGTTGAAAAACATAGTGAGCATACAGAAGAAATGGTGAATAAGGAAGAGGTTAATGATGGAAACAAGAGAGCAGAAGAGGTTAAGGAATCCAAAGATGAGAAGAAACCAACTACAAAACCTCACACTCTACCTAGCACGTCCACCATAGATTACAGACCTACTAATGTGACAAATGTACTTTTAGATTCCATAAAGAATATCACTGAATGCAATGCCTTAGCATTTAAGGCCATTGATGATACTTTACCTATTTTGAAATTGATTGCACGTGATTGTAAGATACATCATATTTCTAGATATTTAGGTAAATTGGACACATTGTCCAAATTCATTGCTTCAAATATTCTAACTGTAGATAAAATTAATGAAGAGACTGTTAAGGAAAGGGTGAATAAGGAGAAAGGTGAATTATTTGATAAGACTATTAAGGACTATACAGAGCATATTGATTCTTTATTACCGGTACTTAATTCCTCTATTTTGGAATATAAAGAATTGTATAAGGAAGCATGCAAGCCTCACCACCTAATAGAGGAAATTGATAAGGAGATAAGGAAAACACAAAAAGAGATTGATGATATAGCAGATAACATGATAGGTTCTTCAGAACTTACTTTAGTTTTGGATTAGGAAATGGCAGTTTTTCAAGAAAAGATTGAGAAATTAGAAAAGGAAAAAGCAAGGATAAGAATGGAGGCACGGGAGATGAAAAATAAAATTGGTCCTAGATTGGACAACCTTCTATCACAACAGATTGAGCTATCTAAAGAAACCATTCAAGGAGAAAGATCACCGAAGAAACAAATGCATTATCTGACCGATATGATCCGATAGACTGAAACCATTATTTCTAATAGCACTAAATTTATGCAGAGTCTTTGTTATCAAATTTTGCACATGCCAAATTCAGTGCCATAATGAAGCCTTTCATTCATTCATTTTGAAAAGGTCAAATCATGAATGAGAAATAAGAAATGCACTATTTTTGTCTAACTTGTTTTCTTGATGTGCAGATATAGGAAAAGTAAGATAGCATGTGGGTTAAAATGTGGCTCCCACGAGAATTGAGCTCAGCATGCTATAAATCATAGAGATATTTATGCTCCATTGCAGATGAGATGGTGTGGCTTAAGAAACTTCAAAACAAATGCAATTGGCCTGTGTAAGGCAATTTTTTGCCTGGGCACCAAGTTGGGTTTACAAAAGAAATGAACTTTCAAAGGAAAACCATTTATCCCACATTGGCCACATAGAGGGAGTTTGTCGCATTTAAATATAAGAACACATATAACTATAGTGTCAAAGCTTATAGGATTTTGACAAGAAGTGGCTTATGGCCTAGTGGACCTCGCATGCATGTGCATCTCAAGGCATCCAAATTTTGTGACCAGCTAGTGGGAAGAGGTTAAAGGTTGAGCAAGTAAGGAAGATCGAGCATAGATCAGAGAAAATCCAATGACCATCGCTATGTCACGATGGTTAGATGCTCGCCGAATATCATTGTGAATTATTGACTAATGATGTGGCAAAGTAGAGAGTATAAGACCAAGAACATGTGGCTCTCCAGTCGTAGGTGGCATGGAATGGATGGGTAATTTATTAAGAAGACCTTGGCCGCAATGAATCTCTAAAAGGTTTCATTGAATGATCAGTTCGATTGACATAGGGTATATCGAAGAATTCAGAAGCAGTCTCGTTGATAAAATAAAGATATCGATGAAATTGTAGGTTCGATGAGACTGGTAAACAACTTGCCGAGGGAGTAGTTTGGCCAAAAGAATGATATCTAACAAAACAAGACATGTGGTAGGCCCGACAGATAGGTGGTGCCAAGGCTGATCTCCAGAGCCAATTAGGGGGTGACACATTTTGACATGTGGCATAAGAGAGAAGATAGGCTTAGGTGCTAAAGATCGAGCAATTTCAGGCAAGATCAATGGTAGTTCAAAAGATCTAAGGGCTATCGCCATACCGCTATAGAAAGAAGCTCACAAATTATCTCTACGACTTGGTGACAAAGCACATGTAGAAAAGGTGAGTGCCTAGGTGGGTTAAGGGTCATGCAAGTCCAAAAGATCTAACGAATATCGCTAAGGAGCAAAGAAAACTTGCATGCCTAGTTATCACTACCACTTATCAACAAGGTGGGTCCAGGTTCAGTGGTGGTTAAGATGGTAGTCCAGATAGTAGACAAGGTGGACCTGTGAGCCAACCAGGAAGTGACATGTGGCAGGACCAATAGAAGGGGATAGCAGCTAAGGCAAGTTAAAGGCCGAGAAAATCATAGTTGAATGACAAAAATTAGAGAAGATCCGATGGTATTCGCCAAGTCGCAGTGGGAAATTGCTCGTTAGGATTTCCATCATGACCCAGTGATTGAGGATGGAAAATATCATCATCCATCAAAATAACATGTTTGAGGCCATGCTGAGAACTTGATAAGGAAGAATTCTAAGGATGGAACTTTCATCGACCATCAGAATAAGTGTTTCAGTGCTATTCTGATGACTTGATGGAGAAACCATTCATGGAGTGTGCAATTTGGGAAATGTCGTCGGACATTAGAGTAAGTATTTCAATTCTACTTTGATGACCTAATAGAAAAGAAAGTGAAATGCAAGTGTATCATCAGCCATCAGAATAAGTGTTTCAGTGCTAACCTGATGACCCGATGAAGAAAGAAATGCTAGTTACAATTAGAAGGTGAAAGTGGTGGTAGGCAAGGTAGCATCCAGGGATCCATGCAAAATAAGAAGAAGTCATCTGGTTAATGCAGGTGATTATTAAGCTCAGAGCAAGTTTGCATGATTTTTTATCATGATCTTGAGGTGATAAGGCTTGATTTTGAGCACCACATGGGTCAACCTTTAGTTGACTAAGAATTTGAACTGAATTACCCACTTGAGAGAAAGTTTGCATGAGTTCTTTTTGTATGTTTTGGAGCGTACTTTGGTGGCTTTTATTTCTATATGAGGATCAGTTTTTAGAAAAATATATTTTTAGTGGGAGTTCATCTTCAATCATTCTAGAGTTATTTTTCTTCTACGTTTTGGAAGATTTTTGTATAAAGTGAAAATTTTTGATCTTTCTTCACTAGTTCTTGATGATTCTCTTGCTGGTTTTAGTAGAGAATACATTCTTGTAGCTCATATGTAGTTTTTTGATAGAATACTGAATAAAATTATCAGCTTATGCCTTATATTTTGGAGTTCATTTCCTTATTCATGATGGAGAGCTAGTTTATTGTGTTATTGCCTAGATAACCTTTAAATTTTCTATCTCATTTGTAAGTCACAAGTTGTGCATTGTGATAAGTTTGTTCATTTGGTTGATTGTGAAAGTTTTCTTTCCTTTCAATTTTTTTAATTTTAAATCCTTTGCATGAAATATTTATGTGCTATAAACCAGAAGTCTATTTGTACAGATTGGTGTTTTTAGGAGTGTATTTCTATCATTTTGAGATATCTTATTGATGCTTCACTTTGGTTTAGCATTTGCAAAGTCTTTCTACTTTCATTTTATGTTTTCCTATCCCTTTTCTTGGTAATGATTTATTGTTATTTACAAGGAACCAACCCTTCATCTGGAGGTTAATTCTCGCTATAGGCAACCCACAGGCCTGAGAATTATCCCATGTGTCACCAAGTTGCTTGAGCTTTCAACTTGTGCATTACGGGTGCGATTTGAGTGACAATAGTCTTAATCTGATTTTGGCGGATATCTTTCAAATTGTACATAACCGGTTAAAGACTTTGAGGTATAATTTTTAATTCTTTGATTCTCTTTGACATCCTTTGTCATTGATGTAAAAGGGGGAGTAGTGTGGGAGAAAAATGTATAGAAGGGATCATTTTCTCAGGGGGGTAACTCTTATTCTTGGATCAGTTTTGGACTTCAAATTTTTGGATTTTTCTCATGAGTGTTGCCATCAATGACAAAGGGGAAGATTGTTGGTAGTACACACTTAGATGAGAATAGTTGATGTTGTCATTGATGGAAACCAACTGGTAACATGGGTCATAGGTTACACCGACAATAGACATCATCTACTGGCACCGATAAGCACTACAAATCTATTCTCACTAGCATCCAACTTACACCGATAGAAGATCTTACCGACACTCGTAGCTGACATGGAAATTATATTGTTTTGTATTGTAATATTATTGTATAGCTGACATGATGTATTGTAAAGACTCATATATGTATGAGATCTTGTAGATCATTTTGAAATGAAATTAGGTAATGAATGCAAGTGGTATATGAGAGCGAATAACTATATATGCATTATGATGTAATTATTTTATGAGCAAATAAAAGCAGAGCAGAGTGAAGCAAGGTTTATGGCAGAGGTATCTGATAGAACTTAAATTGGTACTGAATCCAACATTATAGATGCTATTTTGAGTAGTACATTGTCATTGGATTTAACCATCCAATTGTAGTCAGTGGCACTCCATTTTGTTGTTGAGCGGTGAGCTATAGGTTGTTGGCCTTCCTACATGTGTAGCCCCCTATTGTATAAGTAATATTTATTCATTTTGGCCAGTGAGTAAATATTGTGGGTCTCAAATCCCACTGAGGTTTTTCCCCTACTAGGTTTCCTTGCCAAAAATATCTATGTTATGGTGTGCATTGATGGTTATACTTTTGTTTCTCTTTACTGCATTATTATTTGCTTACTGGTATATTAATTTGGGTTATAAAGTTGCAAACAAGTTTAAATCTTTTATTTACTGGTTAGACACTGATTCACCCCCCCTCTTAGTGTCTTTGGGACTGATCAATTATCTAACACATGAAAATCATGAAGGTTGAGATGATGTGGTTTTGCAAAAGCATTGAAGACTATCAGATGAAGATATGTTTGTGACTGCACATGTTGAACCTATCAAGTGAATGAGATTTTATTTGACATAACATATTAGTTGATGGAGACTTAACTGGTAGTGATGAAAATCACTCAAATCAGTAAAATGACACAACATTTAATTTATTATGTCAGAGGCCGACATAACTAAAGTGTGCAATGCAAGATTGTCTAGATGCATTGAACCTAGGAAATTGTAATAACATTCTAAGATGACCTTATGATAATTTTAATTGTGTGATAAGGTATGAAAAGATATTTATACAGGACCTTGATAGTGTGATATGTGATGAGCAAATTGTGTATTTTTGATAGTGCGAAGATCAAAAAAGATGAGAGATGATGTTTTTGTAATATTGTAATGTTTTGAAGCAGATATTATCAGACATAGAAGATGTTATACTGAGATCATTTGTACTTGTTGACTCCCTAATAGTTGCAACAAGAAAATCCTCTTACAAGGTCACTCCTAATAGGGTGTAGTCAGATCCTAATAGTTCTAATCATTAAATCCTCTTACCAGGTGACACACTAACTTGTGTTTTCGAATCCCAGTAACTTGGGTACCTCCTAGTAGGGCTGGTCCTCACAGACCTTATTATATAGCTCTTAATTGAGCTTAGAAACTTTTAACAGGGTGTGCCCCTAATTGGGTGTTATAGACCTTAACTGGTCAGATCTGTATACTACAGATAGTGGATCTTGTGGCTACTAAATCCCATCGTGGTTTTTCCCATTTGGGTTTTCCATGTATAAATTCTTGTGTCACGTGGTTTATGCTTTGTGCAATGATTGCATATTCGGTGTTATTACTTACATGTCCATTGAGTTTAAATTGGTGAAATTGATATTTGGATTTATATTATTTTTACTATCTCTAATTCACCCCCCTCTCAATGCCTTATAAGTTCATCACTCTAGTAGACTTCTATATACATACTTATTTCCTCAATATTTGTTCAATATCACTACTCTACTTTCTGCATACATTATTTTTTCATCATCACTGCTCTGCTCAATATTGTACATCTAGTCTAACTGGATCACCGATTTTGACATCAATTACAACAATGATAACATTCACACAAATCTAACAATCTACCCCTTTATCATTGATGGAAAAACATCTCAAAAAGAACAATCTCAAAAAAATGTCTACATGTATATTTTCTTATAACTCCCCCTTACTCATATGACTCATATCTCTCTATTTCTTCATTTATCTTTTCTCCCTATTTCTCCATTAACCTTTCTCCCCCTTTGACATCAAGGACAAAGGGTGCATTTGATGAAAAAGAAAAACAATGTGTTCAACAACTTATATTAACAAGAATGTCAAAAATGTATATCAAAAAGAAATTCCTTAACTACTTTTCTTCTAAAAGATATACTTGTATTTCTCCTTAAGCTCCAAAAGGAGAACCTTCCAGGAATGCACAACTAGTTTATTGATAATAGACAAGATTTTGCATTCAACCAACACATCAATAGCATGAGATAAGTTGTCCAGAATAGATGGATTCTTCTCATATTCAACTACATCATTAAGCAATACTAAAAAATGTTGTAGTTTGGCCTCAACAATCTCCTTAACTTCCCAGAAAATACTCACATAATCTTCCTTTTGCCTTTGCAAAGATAATAACTCAGACTAAAAGGAATTTTCCTTCTTCCTATGCTCTCCAATTTATCACTCATAAAGTCAAATGACTTATAAATAGAGTTCAATTCTTCTTCTTGACATATTCAGCTTTTTCTTTGAACTTCGCCATAGTAGTCAACCATTGAAGACAATATATGTAAACTTTGTTGGCACTATTGATATAGTAGCTCATTTCATTTATGCATTCAAATAGAGTTATTTGTGCATCATTGCATGTCTCTAGGATATTTTGCATATTATCTGATTCTTCCTCTAAATTGTCTTTCTCTTGCTCCACAACCTCCAATTCTTCTTTAGCCACAGGGTACTCTGGATCATCTAACTCAATTATATCTTCTTGATTCTAGTCTTTCTTCTTTTTATTAGATTTCAAAGAACTATTAAACATAGTCTCCTTCAGCTTCCTCTTTTTGGAGGCCAGACTTTCCTTAGCATAACCAGTAGTTTGGGGTACTAGGCCAATACACCACACCTCCTAAAACAACTTAAAGTAAACCTCACAAGCTTCAACTCTCTTTTCCAAACCATTTAGATACCAATAGATCTATATATCAATTGGGAAGAGGAGAATAAAAATATTTTCCTTGAAAACCTCCCCCTGAGCCAAAGCAATGAGCTTAGTTATTGGAGGAAGAGGTGCCTTCACTGGATTCTTGTACATCAATATTTATCTCATTGCTCACCTCCTTCTTTCTCCATACCATGATTTCTTTTTTCTTTAATTCACTAGAATTCACTACATTCTTCTCCACAAACTTCTCCATACCAACTTCATTTCTACACTAATAAGCATAATGTTAGGATTTCTTGCACTTATAACAATTGATGTTCCTTTGCACTAAATTTGTTGAATGTGTTATGGATATATAATAATTAGTTTTGTGACCATGGCCATTGCATATATGACAATATCCATGAAAATTCATATTCATCCTACTCATTCCAGCAAGATGATGATTTTGACTCGCAACATGATTTAAATAGTAATTTGCTTTGTGACCAAACTTCTTACAATTGCAACATTCAATACTTCTACAATCTACAACCTTATGACCAAATTTATTATACTGAAAACAGTAACCATTAAATGATGGGTACCTTTGTGCATTTGGTTGACAAACCAATAGTCTTCTTGTAGTAGATCTTTGATTTTGGGTTTTACTTGATTCTTCGAGTTTCTTTTCTACTTCTACCTTAACTTACTTGCCTTTGTCTTTGTCATATCTAAATGAGCTTTCTACATGTTAATCAAATCTTCCAGTAGTTTTCTACTTTAAAGAACTTTACTTTCTACCTTCAACTTCTTCACTTCTTGTTCCAATTTCTCACACTATTTAGTCTTTAGCTTGATTAAATCTTTTAGGGTTTCTTCTATCTTGTTCTTCTCCTCAATCTTTAGGATCAAACCTTTAACGATTTCATTTCCTTCCTTCAATTGATTGTTAACTTCCTTATGTCTCAGCTTGAACTTCTGGATTTATTCTCTTAGCTTCTACACACATTCATTCACTACCTTCAATTCTCTTTCAACTCTTCATTCTCTAATTCCACAATTTTCAAATCGTCAAGAGTTGTCTTCAATTCTTCATCCAACTAATATTCTTCAATCATACTTATCAGTGCCATGGTTCAACCAACAAGGATATCCCTCAAACAATTAATCTAGCAAACAAGGGACCAAGCTCTTATGCAAATTATTCAATGGTTGAATGGACCAAAATACTAAGAGGGGGGTGAATCAATATTCCCACACTTATAAAACTTTTACTGATTTATTAGCCTCATCAATTAATCTCATCATCATGAATCAATAGATGTAGAAAAAATAAAGAAAATAACTACAAAAATAATACCATATTTTTATATACATGAAAAATTCAAGTGATAAAAACCATAGAGAGTTTTAACTCTCAAGATAATATAACTAGTTATATGGTGTTTACACAAAGGGTGACTCATTGTCGGTTGGAACACTGTCTTATTACAATGTGGCTCACTATCTTATTTTAACGTGGCTCACTATCGAAATTCTCATTGCAATAAAAATAAATGAATTAAGGAAAATTGCATCTCTAAATGCATGAGGTCAATTCCAACATAAGCTTAGATAACAACTCATGATAACTCGCATTAGAACTAGTAACGTGTTGGTGCCTACTAATGGGTTTTACACTTATGCAACAATCAAGTTGATCTCTCCACTTCCTATGAGGTTGCCAACATCAGCTATCCAAAATTTTAAGGACTTCAACCAACTTCAACAAGGATACAAGATCCTTCTGCACTTTAGGCTCTACAAAACCAGGGAGGGTGATCCCTTAATGCATTTACAATCTTTGCACGACACTTGTAAATGACATTAAATAAAGTAGATACTCTCACCAAGAGGCTCAACAACAATTTAAGGAGATTCTAAATGATGGCTAATCATCCATTGATCTACAACTTAAAGTGGAGCAGTGAGAATGAACAACTCTTCAAGTCAATGGAATTAATGGTTCTCATATACGCTCAACATAAAATGAGAAAGATCCTCAACTTCCTAGAGCTATGAGACATTTCAACTCATAAACACACATACATAAAATAAAAGATTTTGTGATTCAAAAAATCCTTGTAGTAAGAGCTAATGATTTTGACAACAACACTAACTGTAAGCACAATTGCTAGCTGAGATCAATGCCTCATTCTATTGGGCAACTTGAAACTGTGAAAAATATAAAATGACACAAGAAAAGATTTTATCCAGTAGCTATTAGATGTAAGATATTATTGCCTTATAGTGTATCTCATTAGTTATTCACATCCAAGACTACTTACCTAAATCCTTGCATAAGCCTTATCATTCTGGAACTCTATTTAAGCAATTTAGTTGACCCCTTGGGCAAAAGCATAAATAGAAAACCACATACATCATAACAATGCACTCAATAAAATAAACCCTTGGTTGATTTTACTCAAAAACTGATAGAATCATACAATGGAGAGAAACTATATTTGAACCATATTTTCATTTATTCCAAATTCTACTTCTACCAACAACACTTTACATTCTTCAAATGCCTGCAAAAAATTTGAACACTGGACCCCATTTAAAATTGCTCTACAAAATGCATTACATTATGCTCAAAATAACCAGTCTACTACATGGATGTAAAAACCTGTAGACAAGAACTACCTATAGACCCTATACAAGAGAAAAAATTTGGAATGTTTACAACATAGAAGAAAGAGGAATAAATAGAAGAGAGGAAGACTTCAGATCTGCTCCTGCTTTGCCACATGTCTTCTTCAATTTGCCCTGTTGATGCCATATGTCCTATCTCTTTCATCTCTCTGCATTTGAAAATATCCTTGCATCTTCAAAATCTTATCTTCACTTTCCCAAAATATCTTCTAACTACAAATATTCTCCACTTTGGTCAATTCTTGTGCAAGCACTCTTTACTGGATGAATAATAATTTCCACATGTATTTCACTTTATTCGTGAAAATCTGTTTCTTCTAAATAATAATATTCTCCATGTGCATTCACATTTTACTCTGTTTTTGGGTAAATACACCATGTGCATTCACATTTTACTCTGTTTCTAGGTAAATACTTTTGTGGAATTATTTTCAATTCTTGAAAATATTTGGTGTCAATATTTAAATTCCACATTTTCTCTTCGTAAATACATTTCCCTTATAAGAATCATCTTTTACATTTTTTTCACTTTGATATAAAGAATATCAAATCATCCTTGCAACATTTTTATTCTCGTGAGTGTGCTTCATCCTTTATTAAAAAATAGAAACTGCTCTCACTTTGAGTTAAAATGACTCATTGCTATGGTAAAACCTTTTCCCTTTTCCTTGTTTCTCATATGAATTCACTTTTCACTTGTAAAATAATTGCCCTGCTGCAAATCTTTATTCTGAGTAAATACACTGGTTGTTTGATTTTTCAACTTAGCCAAAATAATTCACTCACTTATACTAGTAAATTAAAATATCTCTTCCACTTTAAAACTTATGCAGATACTTCACAAGCCTTTTATCTCTTATCCATTTTTTGCAAATGTGAAAGTTTTGCTCTCTATGGGTAAAACATATTTACCTTATTACTCTCATTATCACCATGAGTAAAACTCTTCACCAATAATTTTTTATAAAACATATATCTGTTGGTGAAATAAAATTTAGAATTAAAATATTTTCATCCTGCATATGAACCATGAACAAAAATATTATTGTTCCAAAGCACACAATTGCATTTTTTTCTTTGTATATTTTCCTAAAATGGTATCTCTCTGATGCATCTTTTTAAAAATTTCACAAGCCCAACTTGTGATTCTTTCACAAAAATCACTACCCCTATCAAAACTTAGATATTGTTGTAGGCATGGAAGAAAAATGGCAAAGGGCATGGGGTCTAGCTTTACTTTTGTTGGTTGCACCTGTTGAAATTTCTAAAGTCGTATTAGCAAATATACATTATGCTTTCCTACAACCATGGCAGTCATGAGACTATCAAAAACCCTATATTCTATCTTGCCAGATATTTTAGGGCAAAGAAAATCCCCTTCATCGCAATGCTGCAATGAGTAATGTCCCTCCTCTTTCCAATCGTGCGATCATGGGATTGCAAAGATAAAAATAGAGTTGCAAGGGAGATAACATTACAATCAACATGGAAAATCTTTAATTTGCAGTTAAATTATTTCCTTTGATTTTAATTTTTCCTGTTTACTTCCCATTGTGCGATCACGTGAGCTCGGATATAAACAAAGTTGTGCGATAGTTAATATTTGATTTTAATTTTTTAACTTTCCTAGGCCCACAAAATACTATACAAACTTTCATTTAAAATCATTATAAAATGATGTAAATGATATTTCGAATACCAAATAATATGTTTAATAATGTTATCTCAAAACATTATTAAATAATTTTCTGAAACATTTTTCCAATTTACTCCATATGTAATTATTATTTAAATCATAATATTGATTAAAATAATAATATATTACCACTGATCTAGAACCATTAGAATATCTATTTGGATCAATCATCTGCAAAAATTTAATCATTGAAACTTGATTTTTATTGTTTTGCAAAATGACTAAAACAACCTCTGTAGCCCTGGAAACCACCTTCAAAAAGCACTCAAATTGCCACTTGAGACCATGCCATCTGACAAGCATATAGATTGATATATTATTAATCACCATAGAAAATATATATCTTTGAAGCTTACTAAGTTGCAATATTTTAATCCCCAAAGTTCACTACTTAGCTGTTTCTGCACCGAAAACTACTAGAAACCTCTTCAAACCTAGTTTCAAAACAATTTTGAAAACATATCAGATGAAATCATGAAGATCTGGAAATTGGCACACATACTCATTTAACTACAAGGAATATCATGGACCAATTTTTTTGAGAAAATAATGATCTGAGTGAAAGATATTTATTCTCAAAGTGGCCCATTTACATGCTATTTCTAAAACACTGAAACAGTCTATATCGAATGAGCCTTGAAAATTGACCAAACGAAGACCTAGGGGGCTACAAATTGGGTATATGGTCAAAAAAAATATAGAGATTCATGGTGTAATACCACTTTTAATTGCAGGTCAACCGAGTGTGAGATACAAAATTCCAAAAAGGGTACTGAACTGCTATTTTACATTCTCTGATTTGAAAAAAACAACAATTTGAAAATGATTTGGCTTTGGCAAAAAGGTCAAATGAAATCATAGGAGATTGAAAATAAGTATGGTAGTACATAATTTTTTAGGGAACACAGGGGAACAAGAATTTCCTCGTGACAATTAATAGGGTGCAAGTTATAGGCCTCCAAAGTAGGCTACTCGGGCTTTGCTGGAAATGTGAACTATGCAGATTTGTGCAAACCCTCAAAAGTAGGTGCATCAAAAACATGTTAAAACTAATTGTAGGAGCTTGCAGATAGATATATGGACTTAATGGAATATTTCCAACACATTCTCCAATTGATTTCTCATGAAGTTTACTAGATCCCAACTTATTAGCTCTCAAAAGGGCCTTCTTTAATAACTTTTCAGTGGTGTACTTTTTCATACCTTAGAAAATTTTATATGGCAACCTCTAAATTTTTTCAAAAATTAGAAGGTGCCAACTGTGGCTCTGATTGGGGATGTATGTCTCTTGCAGGCATAACAAGATTCCAGATCTCTAGGGAAGCAGACCATTGCAGAGCAGACCAAAATGAAATTACTTGAACAAGGCAATTTGAACAGAAAGGAAACTCTTCATTGGGAATTGAGTCAAAAAGGTATACTCTATCCCAAGCTACTTGTGGCTTGAAGGTCAAACCACATGTGATGGCCCAAGGCCACATGGAATGATCAAACAATGCTTTCCTATGTCATAAACATGGTTTTCCTTTGACTGCATTGACACCAATTTGATAACATAGCTGGAATGCCATTGGTCAAACATGCTGGCATTTTTTGTCTAGCTACTATGCTTAAAAGTATCATTGCACTCACTATTGAACTTCTAAAATTTGTGCAATAATTGAAAATTCAAAACATTGTGTGACCAAAACAAGTCATGCTCACTGAAAAACACACTTCCATGCTGAACATAACATCATGGCTCAAATCACTATCACACTATAAAAATATCACTCAGATAAGAAGAAAAAGACCCATGATCTAGCACACAGCTGAGAATGTAGGTTTCACTCAAATCATTAGTTTTCTCATTAAAAGAGGAACCCTCAAAAGAATCCACCTTCCCATTGTCTATAATAAGCAAAATGTCATCAAGAGAAGGGAATGGATCACAATTGATCCTCTCATGCAATTGTAAATCATCAAGCTAAAAAAAGATTTTAGCCTCTGGCTCTGAGTCCCATTTGATGTCATTCATATCAGCAACATGGGTGCATGATAGAGTATCACATCATCTCATCCTATCACCGCTTTGATCATAGCCACCAAGAACCACTTCCCCTTCATGTGCACTAGCACTCTCATAAAGAGTCCCATCATTAGCATCCATACACATGCTGCTAAAAGAAACAACTGAGTGTTTATTAGCATGTAAATCGTTATTATCAGCACACATGTCAAAGTTGAAATCAAAAAATCCCATACATTCAAGATTTTTTTCTTCTTGCATATCAGCTAGTTCCATCATGGGAAGGAGATTGATAGTACATGCATTATTTAATGCATCATAAGAAACAACCTCACTATCAAAACCAAATCTGCAGGGTGCATAAGTTCATCACTCTTTCCATGTGCATATCTCAAGTATTATGTTGCTAGCAAGTCTGAGATTCCTTCACTGTTGATAGAACATGTGTTCTCTTGCTCACTAACATGTCCCATGCTATTATCCTCTTCAACTAAAAACCTACTGGATTCATGAGACCATGTGTTTGTCATGTTATGGGAAATTGCATCTCCAACAACCTTCTCAAAATCATAGTTATCATTCAAAAAAGAATGCTAACCTTGTAGATATTTATATCCATCTTCATTTAGGCTATCATGGCATTCATTTTTAGGTTCATTCTCTTCAACCCTCTATGGTCCACACACATTGTCTCCTTCATGTTAATCATGTGACTGATTTTCAAAAACATAGGGAGCATCATTATTAACTTGTGCAATGTCATCACACTCTTGCTCAACCTTGTCATTATCAGTATGCAAACTTTCACAATCTTGTTGCATCTTAGATTTGACATCTTCAAATATGTCAATCCATACAACCATCTGATACATACTAGCCGGTTTTGTTCTCTTTGGCCAATGAACAACATCAGGTTCATAGATTTGCAAAAAGAAGTCCACCCACTCAGAATCTTGAAGCATATAACTCATAGGAATATTTTGTAATGCCTTCAAAAATCTGGATAGTAGCGCATAAGGTTGCTCACCCACTTTTTCTTTTATGTCTATCTGAGCACTACCATACACCATTGGGTTATCCACACAGAAGCTTTGTTCTTGCATTATTTGGGGCTGATAAACTTGCTCATACTATTAAAAAGTATTAGCTGGGACAACATGGATACATGTGCTTTGAGATGAACATTTATTACTTGACACAGGTTGCTCTTGTGCATACATTGTATCCTCACATGTTGAAAAACTCTGAGGACTAAGAGGATCCTCATAACTGACTATATCAGATTTGAATCTCTCCAAAAGCAACCTCCTGAAGCAATCCCATGAAGACACACTCTGTGCTGCTAAACATTCATACTAGTCCTTTGCACTATATTTCAATGATCTCACAAAGAAAGTCATGACTATATCTTCATTGTAAAGCTAATAATCTTCAACAAACTCTTTGAATATCCTGACATGGTGGAGTGTTGCTTCGGATTCTTGTGCATGAAACAAAGGTACATGATCCTTAATCTTAATGGGGAAGGGATGTCGGTACCCTTCAATGTTGCTAAAATTTAAAGGTATGTACTGTTTAGGGATGAAAACCCTTCTAGACTGACCTCACTCAAGTTGTTGATCACTCATTATACTAGGGACAACAGTATGACCATACATCTTTCTTGTCTTTACAAGCTTCTCATTCAGACTTCACAATTACACATTTCTTAACTCTCTTTTTCAACAAAGTCTTAAGTAAAAACATAACATACATAAGACTAAAAAATCAGACCTAAGACTTTTGAATAAACCTATTACAAAGATTTCATTATTCTCCTAATAGAAGCATATGACTGAAAGATGGAACTAAGAAGTATGCAAATCTGAAAACTAACACTTTCCCCTTTACTTAGTGCTACAACACTAGGTAGGGAAACCTTTTCTACAAATGACTTTGATAGAAATACATTCGATTCATGAAAGTCAAAATACCTAGAAATTTTGTAGTTGCTGCAAATTAGCTTTCTGGTTGGAGATATTGGTAGATCTAGAGCTACCCCCACATCTTCATTAGGTTCTTTGGTAGAGTCGCCACCTCTTTGCATAGAACAAATATTTCAAAAGCTATAATTTCTTCATAGGTCAAATTTGTTCAAAAACCAATAGTGCAACATCTCCTTATCATCATATGGCATCATATGGATTCTATCCTCAACTTGTTTGGGTACTTCATCATAAGAACTCAAATTTCCTTCATCTCTGCTGCAAATTCTTTGGTTCTTCTTCAAATAATGCACACTGGTACAAAGATCTCAGAGTTGCCACTCACTACTCTTGAGGTATTGAAATAATCATGAAATAGGGACAAATCTAGACAAACTTGTATTGAAAGATGAAATACAATAGATTCTCAAACAATATTCATGAGAATTGACTCAAACTGATAAGGGATGGATTTAACAAGCTCATAACTCTATGAGGCAAAATATTTGGGTCCTATGACAAGGGAGCAAAGCTCAACCATCAAACAACAGAAAAACCCATAAAAATTTATGCAATATTATTCCCCAATAGAGTCACCATTTTTGTTGGTGTCCAATTATGGGTTTTACGCTTATGCAACAACCAAGTTGATCTCTCCACTTCCTATGAGGTCGCCAACCTTAACTATCAAAAATTTCAAGGACTTGGACCAACTTCAACAAGGATACAAGATCCTTCTACACTTTAGGCTCTACGAAACCAGGGAGGGTGATCCCTTAATGCATTTACAATCTCTGCACCACACTTGTAAATGACATTAAATAAAGCAGACACTCTCACCAAGAGGCTCAACAACAATTTAAGGAGATGCTAAATGATGGCTAATCATCCATCGATCTGCAACTTAAAGTGGAGCAGTGAGAATGAATAACTCTTCAAGTTATTGGAATTAATGCTTCTCATATAGGCTCAACACAAAAGGAGAAAGCTTCTCAACTTCCTAGAGCTATGAGACATTTCAGCTTATAAACACACATACATAAAATAAAAGATATTAAGATTCAAACAAATCTTGTAGAAAGAGCTAATGATTTTGACAACAACACTGACTGTGAGCACAATTTCTAGCTGAGATCAATGCCTCATTCCATTGGGAAACTTGAAATTGTGAAAAACATAAAATGACGTATGACATGATTTTATTTAGAAGCTATTAGACCTAAGATAATACTGCCTTACAGTGTATCTCATCAGTGATTCACATCCAGGACTACTTACCTAAATCCTTGCATAAGCCCTATCATTTTGCAACTCTATTTAAGCAATTTAGTTGACCCCTTGGGCCAAAGCATAAATAGAAAACCACATACATCATAACAATGCATTGAATAAAATAAACCTTTGGTTGATTTTACTCAAAAACTGATAAAATCATATAATGGAGAGAAACTAGATCTGAACCATATTTTCATTTATTCCAAATGCTACTTCTGCCAACATCACTTTACATTCCATTCTTCAAATGCCTGGAAAAAACTTGAACACTGGACTGTTATAATTGATGATAGTCCCAAAGATACTGAGAGGGGGGGGTGAATTAGTATCTAACCAGTTGATAAAATTTTTGACCTTATTAAATAATTTGCATTCCAAAACAATGTACTGGTAAATAAGAATTAATGCAGTAAATATGAACAATAAAGACAACATAGAAAGAACACCATAACACAAGATTTTTGGTGAGGAAACCCGGTGTGGGAAAAACATCGATGGGATTTGTGACGCATAATATTCACTCACTGGCTAATGAATGGATTTTACTTACAATAATGTGCCTGCACATGTAGGAAGGCCAACTGCCTAGAGCTCACTATTCAATACAAAAGGAAGTCTCACTAACTTACAAAATGGATTATGAGAATCCAATATACTGTACTGCTACAAAAAACATCTACTATGCCAGGTTCAATACCGGTTTAAGCTCATACAATAACCATAAACCCTTATACAAAATCTGCTCTACATATCCATCATGTCTATCCTCTATTATGTATCTCTCCAAAATGATCTACAAGATCTCATACTTATATATGATTCTTATTACAATATGCCATGTCAGCTTACAAAAAGATATTACAATTAAATATAAAATACAATAGTCAAAATCCTGTCGGCTAGGGTGCTAGTAAACATTCTTGTCACTGCTAGTGAACTATATGTTGGTGTAGAGTTTGCCTATGTCAGTGTCTGTCAGTGCCATAAGATTGCAAGGTTACCATCAATGACAATACCTTCAATCACCTACGATTCTCATTGGAGTGTGCAATACCAACAATCTCCCTCTTTGGCATTGATGGCAACATTCGTGAGAAAAATCCAAAAATCTTACCAAAACCATGTGCTCCCCCTGAGTAGATGATCTCTTCTGCAAGTCATTTTCTCAGTACTACTACTCCCCCTTTGACATCAATGACAAAGGTTGTCAAAAATGTCAATGAGTCCAGTGCTAAACTGGAACCTTGTAATCGGTTGGTTACAATCTGGAATAGATCTGCTAATACCAAATTCAGGCTCTGAGTAAACTTGTTACTATCCTTTAATGTTGTCTCTATTCTTTGAATAGTACTGGTGAGGTGATGCATTTTCTCTTCCAGTGTCTTTTTTCCTTGAATTAGTTCCTCAAAGATCTATTTCCTTAAAGAGATGAGGTTATCCAATTTTGGACTGAGTCTACATTTAAGATCTTTTGCTTTTCCCTTTATTCTTTCCTTCTCTTTTTCCAACTTCTCTAATTTCTCCTCAAATCTAGCAATTTCTTGCTCTATAATTGATATTGGTTCAGATAAGCCAATGATATTGTCAACTATATCATCAATTTCTTTTTCTACTTTGTTGATTTCCTTGTCAATATCCACTATTAGAAGTACTAGATGATTGCCTAACTACCTTCACAATCTCCATGCTACCGGTGTGAGTAACCACTTTGCTTGTCTCGACCTCTGGTGGGTTAGTTTGTGTTTGCATTTCAACTAGCAAGGGTTTAGGCTTCTCAGCAGTTGCTGGTGGCATTGTCTCTGTGTGTACCTAAAGATCAACCTGTTTCTCAGCTTGTGTCTCTATCCGTTTCACTATGCTCTCTTTTGTCGATTTCTCTATCTGCACTTCTGCACTATCCAATAATGGTATTTCAACAGATTTCTCTATATTCTTTGCAGCCGGTATTTCTATCTCTGTTGGTTTTTCAATGTTTGTATCAACAGTATCTGTAACCATTTCACTAACCAAGGGATCAATTGATTGTTCTGCTTGCTCAACTTGAATCCCAATCTCAATGTTATCAGCTGGTGTTTCAACTTCAACATTTTCAGTCAGTGGCTTAACAACCACATCTTTCTTTACCTCAATGTTCCCCTTAGTGTTTTCTTTATCAAATACAATATTGACCTCCTGAGTATCTATGTTCATTGTGTATAGGATTTCGGACTCAAGGTTTGTGTCCTCATGTGGAGTCCCCACATCCTCAGTAGCAGGTGAATTGTTAGTTAGTATCGGTGGAGTAACTGAAGGTGGTGGTAGATTATCTATTACTCTTATATTTGGTGGTCCACCTACCTTTCCTTTTCCTTTGTCCTTATCCTTTTGGTATACCTTGAATATTTTAGGTCTTTTGAGCTCTTCTTGTTTCTCTTTCTCCACAAAGAATATGTCCCATTTATCTACTATTTCTTTAGATATTTCATTCACTCTGCTGGCCATTAGACTTACATGTCGATGACCACTAGAAAAGACTGTCTTGTTTGCTTCACTGATTAGTTCATCAATTTCCTCAACTAATTTAGCAGGGTGAATAGCTAGTAGTTTTTCAATTTATATTTTCTTATCAGGTTCCATAATTGCTATCCTTTTAGCATCAAGCTGCCTATACAAATCACTAAGAAAATCATCTACGACCTCTATCAAAACTTTCTGCACACAAGTCTACCCAAACATCTCGAGATGTATTTTTTTTTGCTTCCATGGTTTACATGCATTTCACACTCCAATGTTTGAGAAAAACTGATGTGTCTTTAACCTGGTTCGAAGCTCGCATTTTGCATAGGTAAGGAATTAGCAAAGGCATGGGGGAATTTGGGTTAATATTTGCCAATTGCATCCGCTTTAATATTTTTTTTAAAAACTCTTCAATAAACATGTCATTCTATTCCATGGGTTTTTGTCACTTTGAAACATTTTTTCAGATGGTTCAAATTCCTTGTCGATGCCTTCATATCTCACATAAATCTACAACAATAATTGCCAGTATGAGGTATGATAAAATATAGGCCCATGGAGGATAGTGAAGAGATTCCTTGCGAAGTCTGTTTTGTGTTCATTCTAAAATCCTTGCTCACCGTGATGAGTTGGCATCTCTTTAAGGCATTTTTTCAGACAATTTGCATTGCATAAGTATGCTCCATGTTCTAAACACAAGTCTACCCAAACATCTCACAACGTATTTCTTTTTGCTTCCATGGTTTACATGCATTTCAAACTCCAATGTTTGACAAAAAATGATGTGTCTTTAACCTAGTTTGAAGCTCCAATTTTGCGTAGGTAAGGAATTAGCAAAGGCGTAGGGGAATTTGTCTTAATATTTTTCAATTGCATCTACTTTAATATTTTTTTTAAAAACTCTTCAACCAACCTGTCATTCTATTCCATGGATTTCTGTCACTTTGAAACATTTTGTCAGATGGTTCAAATGCCTTATCGATGCCTTCATATCTTGCATACATCTACAACAATAATTGCCAGTATGAGATATGATAAAATCTTACTATGCTTTATGTAGTAGTGAATGCCAATATCATGTTCCAAAGTTCCCATTTTGTACAGGCTGGGATGATGTAGTCAAAAGTTACAAAGGATTTCATTAACCTTACTAATTGCAATCAGCAGATGAAAATCACTTTCTTTTCATTACATCTAATGAACATTCATAACCTGGAGTTTGATGCTCCTTCTAACTTTTTAAAAACAAAATTTATGTAAGAGGTTAAGAATGCTCCAAAATGGAGCATTTCTAACCTTCTTGACAAAAAGTGGGCCCAAGAGGTTAACAAATAAGGTTAGAGGTACTCCATTTTGGAGCATTCCTAACCTTTTTGTGAGAGGTTATAAATGTGGGTTAATAATGCTCCAAAATGGAGCATTTCTAACTTTTTTGTTTTTTGTTTTTGCAAAGGTTATGGTTATGTGTTAAAAATGCTTGAAAATTGAGCATCTTTAACCATTTCTTTCAAACATTATGACCTTGACTTCCAGAAACCATCGCCCATAGAGAAAATCAAAGGAGAGATGAAACTAATATTCTAGACAATTTTTTCCCTCAAATGGCCACAATATTAAAATAATCTAAAATATTAAATTATTTATTTGAAAAATAATTTAAATATTTTAAATTTAATGCTCAAGCTTGAGAAAAATGACCATATCTTCCAAACGCTAGGGAGTTAAGTCCTGAAATTTGAAAAATGCATTGATGGTTGGGAAATGAGATAACTAAATTATTTACTCCTCATGATGAACCATAAAATGAGAGATTTTAATCATTTCTAGGCAACAGACACCAAAAATTGAAGGATTAACATATAATAAAATATGAACTGGGTTCAAGTGAAATTTGGCCACATGATACAAAATGACACTTGGATCTCGAGTGTTAACTTATTTCCCTCAATTTGTGGTAATTTTCAAAATTATTCCATTTTTCATATTTTGACTGGCAATGACCTTGGACAATGTGCTCATTACTTATGCATAAACACCTATTGGACCTTTAATCGACACTAAGACTAATTTGAAGTTCTATTTTAAAGGTATAACAAATATGGGGGAAACATATTCCAACTTAAAATTAATTCTGGTAAACCAAACTTAAGTGTCGGTAAAACAGATTAACAGTTATACCAGTATCGGTATAACTTAATGCATGAAACATGAAGAGAAACAACATCCACAACACATGGCATAGATATTTTGACATGGAAACCCAGTAAGGGGAAAAACCCACAATCAGATGATACTACTACAGATAGTATGTGTATACAAATGGGGTTTGCACATGCAGAAAGGCCAACTACTTAGAGCTCACTGATCAATCATAAAATAGGAGTCACATTGACTAAACAATTGGATTTTTAAATCCAATGACAATGTACTGCTCAAAAAAGAATCTCCAATGCTAGATTCAGTACCGGTTAAGCTCTAAAATATGAGTCTCAAAACACCTTCATAACCTCCCTCTAACCTTCAAATACTATCTACGTGTTTCACACAAGGATCTACTTATTTTCATTGTTCAATATTTTAACACACTCATGATGATCCTATCTCCCAATCTACAATAAGATCTTACAATCATTTATACAAAACCTAAGACCAAATGTATAGGTCGGTTCATTAAAGATATTACAATTAAATCAATTACAAATAAGTCTTGATGCGATACAACATTTCGGCTCAATACATTTACCAAGTTAACCTTGAGTAATAAATAATTTCCATAATGTGTCATGCTGATTTGGAAAAGATAACATGTACTGGTCCATAACCTAGACCTATTTGGCAGTAAAGGAAAATATGTCAACTTGATTAGACCAAGAAGAAAAACACTAAAACAAAACTTCTAATCCATGTCTTTGACATAACCACATGATCTACAGATGATAACAAGTCATGATCGCTTCCGGTGACTGTGTATAAGCTACTAACCATACCAGTGAACATAAAGTAAACCTCCAAGAAGACAAGTGTTGACATCAATGACAAAACCAATGCAACACATGATGAAGTTATCCATAATACCAATAATCTCCCCCTTCGGCATTGATGGCAACACTAGATGGAAAAACATCTAAGTGCCAAAAACAAAATTCCAAAAATAGTAAACCAATCAATCTTTGAAAGATAGATCAATACAAAGTTTGTTACAGAACCAAAACCAAAATACATATATCCAAAGAGTATATCTCTCCCCCAATGAATAATCTCTTCCTCAAGGAATAATTTTTTTCCATAGATATCTCTCCCCCTTTGACATCAAATGTCAAAGCAGTTCAAAATTCAAAACATAATATTGAGCCAACTACTCCCCCTGAGAAGTGTCTCTCCTCGATCAAAGCTGGAAAAAGATTTCTCTGTATAGTCATTGTCGGTTTGATGCCAATTTTCAACATCTAAGTTTGTGTTGGTGGGGAAATTACCCCAAGATGCTCTCTGAGATATTCAAAAGTTTCTTGAGGCAAAGGCTTTGTAAAGATATATGCAATTTTCTCTTTAGTATTCACATAAACCAATTTCACTTCATTTGCTTCAACATTCTCTTTCAGAAAATTATACTTAATAGAAACATGCTTTGTCTTAGAGTGAAATAATGGATTCTTTGATATATCAATTGCTGCTGAATTATTACAATAAATGATTATTGGTTCTTTGCATTTTACCTTTATATCCTTCAACATTTTCTTGATCCATAATACTTGAGTACAATTAGTTGATGTTGCAACATATTATTTGTTTCTTACTTATCCATGAAATCAATATTCTGCCAAGAAAGAATGCACCGCCAGTGGTACTCTTTCTATCATCTATATCACCTACCCAATTTGCATCAATTTATGCACATAAATCAAAATTTTCATCTTTAGGATACCATAAACCAATATTTGATGTGCCTTGTAGGTACCAGAAAATCCTTTTAACTATTGATTCATGACTTTCTTTAGGATTGCTTTGAAATATTGAAACAATACATATTGCATTCATTATATCAGGTCTTGTTTGTGTCAAATATAGTAAACCTCCAATCATATATTTGTACCTTGTCGGATGAATAGGAGCTGAATCATCCTTCAATGTCAATTTATCAGTTGTAGTCATAGGAGTACTTACTGGTTTGGAATTCTCCATACCAAATTTCTTCAAAAGTTCCTTCAAGTACTTTGTTTGACATATGAATATACCTTTATCTATTTATGAAATCTGCAAACCTAGAAATTTTTTTATCTCTCCAATCATAGATATTTCAAATTCTTTTTGCATCTAGCTAGCAAAGTCCTTACATAATCCATCTTCACCTCCAAAAATGAAATCATCTACAAGGACTTCAATAACCAAACAATCATCATTGGTAACTAATAGGGAGGTAGGGCAAGGGAGTTGCCCAATTAGGATTGTATTTTTATGAAGTGATAGGTTCTTTGCTAGTTTCAAAGTGTAGTCATCAAAATCCGAGTGCAAAAAGCTTTTAGGCAACCTAGCAACTCTCCTTGATCCACCTCCCTAAGTCAAACACTCCCTGGTTGCTCAAGGGCTTCAACTCCATTGTTTTAGGCTTTGTGGTCTAACTCCTTACTCTCTCAATTGGGATTCATTTCCTCTATCCCTAATTTGTTCTCTATTTTCACAAGGTCTCCTTTTGATGAGTTACAAGTTTGTGTCAAGTTTTACCTCCTTGGGTGTCTTTGGTCTTCTATGGTTTGGAGAGTAGTATTCCTTCCCAAGTGCTACAAACTGACTTATGGACTCTATCTCACCATATTGGTTAAATGAATGCAATTTTAACTTCTTTCAACTTGAATTGATTGGTTTTATGCTTTACAACCTTCCTTTGTGTACCTGATTTGACAAAAAGACATATTTTAGGCCTAAAATGGGCTACAAGGAATTAGCCCTCTTTTTGGGGTTTTGTGCTCATCTTGCTCCAACGATGGTCTTCCAGACAAAAAGAATCACATATTCTGATACCATTTTGGAAGTTCTTGAGGATTTTCTAAGTTTTAGGATCCATTAGGACTCCTCCATGACTGTCCCAAAAATGGGTGCAAAAAGAAAGGTTTGCAAGGGTTTCGGTGGCAAGAATCAATTATAGAGCAAGAAACCTTCAATGTGAGTCATGCAACCTTAGTTCTACCATGCCACATACTATTTAAGAAAAAATAAAGTAGTATTTTACTTCAAAGGTTAGAGAACAGGATTTTACAAAAGATGCTCATAAGGAGTGTGCAACATTGACAACTTTTCCATTCTTGCTTTCTACAAACACATCATTTGCATGAGTACCAATTACATTCAAATCATGTAAACATGTCTATAATTAGAGACAAAAGAGAACCACATTATCCCTACACAAAAAGGCATTAGGTAATTACAAAAAAAGAGTCATTCACTATCAAATCTAATTATCACTACACTTTGCCCTTTCACTGCTTTTTCACTTTACCCTGCATTTACCATTGCCAAAACTCATTTTCAAAGGTCTGATTGGTTCCTTTTATAAATGCTCTATCTTTGGATTTTTTTTGTCCTTCATACCTGCTATTTGGAAGAGGAAGACTACAAAAACAAATCAACCAAAAATGTTAAAATCAGTCATAATTGACTTTGACAGCCAACTGGGTGTTACAACTTAGCCTAAAGGATTATTAATTGATCTTGGCAATCTCAAAACCCATGGGCAGGGTCATAAACCACTCCTTGTTATTGTTTGCAAACAAATAGAAGGAGGTACAAGTCTTTACAAACTCCAATATAAGGTGTAGAGTAAGCAATTGAATGGAAACCAACACCAAAACAATGACTCACTGTTTTTTATACCATTTTCACAAACTGAAAATGCAATCATCCTTATCATGGTTTAGAAAGCCTCTTTGCCTTTACATACAGCCTTAAACATCAAAACAAGTCTTTCCATCTAATGAATGCATTTTCTATAGAAGAGCAAAGCATCAAACTTCTTCAAAGACCCTAGCCAAATGGCACACTTGCCTAGGGCTCCATGGCCACAAAACATTTTGCACCTGCATTCCTAAAATCAAAACATGTATTTATATATCTTACAAGTTTCCCAACTAGTTCTTGGGAAGCCATGAACATTTAGGGCTTCAAGAAGCCAAGTTGGTCAAGTATCCTCGCCAATTTCGTAGACAAGGCAATGAAACTGTCAAAACCAAATAGTTTTGCTTAAAACTCAAAACTTAATGAAATTTGATGCCACCAAAGGGAAAATATTTAGGAAGCATAAGAGAAATTGAAAATGTAAAAATAGTATGGCCAAGTATAGCAAGTGTACAGACTGCTACTCACATGGAGTTAAAAGTAGAGAAAAACAAGATAAAAACTAGTAGAAACTTTCAAAATGCTTCATATCTCCATGAAATCAACCCTTACAATGCTTAGAGTAGGAGAATAAATACCTCTACAAGTTATTTATCCTCCTGTACAGATAGGTACATGTCCAAGAGCACTCAAATTTGATGTTTTCATGTCTAAAATGACAACTTTTAATGCCTAGATGATGCAAGGTTGATCTCAAATACTACCAATCACCTAAGAACACTATTCACACCTAAAAACCAAACAAAAAGCATGTCTAAAAACTTTTCAAAACAAAAACACATTTAAAACTCACTTTTTTTAACATTTTGCCAAGCAACTCCAAACTGGTAACTTTGAGCAAAAAGATGAAAAGAGGAAACATGACCACACAATGAGTTCAAATCTCATCCAAACAACTTAGAACAACTCAAAAACAACTTAGACAAACTTTCCAACTCAAGACTAAGAAAAATCAAATCTGCTATCAAACCTGTGATGAAAATGAGGCTAGGTGCTCCTGCCCATACTCCCCCAGTGACAAAGAAGTCGTGACTTCTTTGGGAAGAAAAGAGAGAGGAATACTAGCCTTGTGGAAGTCACTTTTAGATATCCAAGTGGCTTCAGAGGCCAGTTGATCCTTCCACTTGATCAAATGTTGAATGTAGTCATGATGTCTACTCTTCTTGATGATTCTGGAATCAAGTACCTGTTTAGGAATGGGAAAAGAAGAAGAGGGGAGAGATAGATTAGAAAGGGAATGTGAAATGTTTGAAGCTCTCTAAGTCTCTTCTGAAGGCTGCCCCTTGAAAGGTACCAAATTTGCAACATTAAAGATATGGGACAAGGAAACATCGGCAGGTAAATCAATCTTATAAGCATTAGGACCATACTTAGCCAAAATCTTGCAAGGCCCTATTCTTCTTATCTGTAACTTGGTAGGAACTCCCTTTTTCAATCTAGACTTCTTGAGATGCACCATCATAAAATCTCTAGCTAAGAATTGGACATCCCTCTTTGAAGCACCCACCCTTGCCTTGACTCTTGCAGTGGTGTCCTATAAAGACTGCTTAACCTGTTCATGGATCTCTTTCAGAGACTGTGCCATATCCTCTGTTGTCCCACTAATATGTTGCAAGTTAGTGACATCATGTAACTCGAAAACACCTTTTGGATGCATACCATAAACAATCTAAAATGGACTCTTACCAGTGGATCTATTTACACTATCATTATAGGCAAATTCTGCCTATGGAATGAGTTGATCCCAGCTTTGTCCATGCTCCTTGGTGAGACATTTGAGCAGATTACCCAATGTTCTATTCACTACTTCTATTTGGCCATCTATCTGTGCATGGTAAGCTGAGCCAAAAGACAAGTTAGTACCCAATTTCTTCCACAAAGTCTTCCAAAAATGACCCAAAAATTTAACATCTCTATCTGACACAATGCTAGATGGCAAACCATGTATCCTGACAACTTCTTTAAAGAAAAGGAAAGCAATATGATTAGCATCATTAGTAGTTTTGCAAGGTATAAAGTGAGCCATTTTACTAAATCTATCAACAACCACAAAAATACTATCTTACCCTACTTTTGTCTTTGGTAAACCTACAACAAAATCCATGCTGATGCACTCCCAAGGCCTAGAAGGAATAGGAAGTGGCTGATATAAACCAGCATTAGTGCTATTACCTTTGGCCTTCTGACATACCATACACTGCTCAACATACCTTCTGACATCTCTCTGCATCTTAGGACAATAATAGAAGCATTGAACCAACTCTAAGGTCTTACTGAGACCAAAATGGCCACTCAAACACCCATTGTGTTTCTTTTGGATAAGGTTTTCTCTCCGGGAACCTTTGGGAACACACAACTATCCTCCCCTAAATAACAAACCATTCTACAATGTAGAGTCAGCATACTCACTATGGAAATGAATCTCAAAAGCATGACAAACTTTATCAGTAGTAGCAAAGTCATCATCATTACGATACAAATCTTGAAAGCAATCAATACCAATACTCTTAACTTGAATCTCTTGAATAGTCAACAATCTCCTACTCAAAGCATCAGCTACTTGTTACATTTCCCTTTCTTGTGCTTAAGAGTAAACGTATATGCTTGTAGGTATTCTACCCATTTCACATGCCTATGGTTGAGTTTATCTTGAGAATTCAAGAAACTGACTACTTGGATGTCTGTATACACAACAAACTCTTTAGGAAGCAAGTAATGCCTCCACTTCCTGAGTGTCTGCACCAATGCATATAACTCTAAATCATAGGATGAGTACTTTTTCTTTGCATCATTCAATTTCTCACTAAAGAAAGCAACTGGTCTATCATCCTAACTCAAGACTGCATCTACTGCAAGATGACTGGCATCACATTCTATAGTAAAGAGCTTGTCAAAACTAGAAAGGATTAACACTAGTTGTGTAGCAACTCTAGTTTTGAGTAACTCAAACCCATTATTGGCTGCTTCTATCCATTGATACTTAACTTTATGACCACCCTTTATTGTATCTAACATGGGTGCACAAATTTCACTAAACCCTCTGATAAACTTTCTATAAAACTGGGCTAGACAATGAAAACTTCTAATTGCACTGGCTAATTGTGGGGTTGGCCAACTTGTTATGGCTGCAACTTTAGATTGATCCATCTTAAGATCTCCACTAGACACAACAAAACCAAGATAGACTAGCTCTTGCTTCATAAAATCACATTTCTCAAGATTTATGGTTAACTACTCATCAGATAATCTTTGCAAAACAATGGCTAAGTGTTTCAAATGCTCCTCTTTAGTCTTACTAAAAATGAGAATGTCATCTAAGTAGACTACCACAAACTTACCAAGAAAATCCTGCAATACTTCATTCATTAACCTCATAAAGGTACTGAGAGCATTAGAGAGTCCAAAAGGCATAACCAACCATTCATAAAGACCCTCATTTGTTTTGAAAGCACTTTTCCACTCATCACCCTCTTTTATTCTTATCTGATGGTAACCACTCTTTAAGTCTATTTTTGTGAAATACCTTGCACCCCCTAAACAATCCATCAAATCTTCTATCCTGGGAATAGGGAATCTATACCTTATTGTGATTTTTTTGATGGCTCTGGAGTCTATGCATAGTCTCCATGTGCCCCCTTTCTTAGGTGCTAACATATTGGGTATGACTTAAGGACTTATACTCTTTCTTATTAATCCTTGATCCAACAACTCTTGAATCTACCTAGCTACCTCTTTGTTCTATTCAAGAGTCATCTTATAAGCTGCTTTGTTTGGAAAAGAAGCTCCTGGTATAATGTCAATCTGATGACTAATGGCTCTAGGAGGAGGTAATGTTGCTGGTTGTCCATCACTGATGATGTCCTTAAAGTTATCAAGAATTTGTTGCACTTCTTGTGGGATCTCAACTTGTTTTTCTTTCTTCTCCTCCTTAGGTTTCACTACAAGTGCATAACCAATCCCATCTCCCTCTTTCACGGTTTGGATGAACTCTTTTTCATTGACTAATAACACTTTAGGTGCCTGTGGTTTGCTGTTCTCTATCTCTTCACTAAAGGACTGTATTTTGTAGACAATGCCATTCTTTTGAAAGGAATATGTGTTTTTTTCACCATCATGGTGTGCCTTTCTGTCAAATTTCCAAGGTCTACCCAATAGTAGATGGCAAGCATCCATAGGAAGGATGTCACATAGTATCCTATCCTTGTATTCACCTATGTTGAAGTCTATCCATGCTTGTTCATTAACTAGGACATGTTGCCCCTTGTTTAACTAGGTTACCTTTTAAGGTTCACTGTGCCTCATTCAAGGTAAGTTCAATTTGCGAACTGCCTCCTCTGAGATAATGTTATCTATGGAACCTGAATCTATAACCACCTTACATACCTTGCCCATGATTTTGCACTTGATCCTGAACAATGCTCTTCTCTGGGACACTTCACACTTGTGAGGTTATTGCATCAATACTCTCCTCATCATTAGACTCTCACCATCTTTGGGTGCTAGGTGCATTGTTGGAGTTCTTGTACTACTTCCTTCCTCCAGAACATAGTTCACTCTCTTTTCACCTCCATGGGAAGAACTAGGCTTTTCTGGACACCTATAAGTAGGATGACCCAATTTCTGACAGTTATAGCATTTCATAGTGGGGAAGTAAGACCCTCTACCTAGTCCACTAGATCTACCCCTTCCTGGGTTGCTTGATCCCCTACCCCTATAGTTGGGCTTGCTCTGAGAATCCCCACTTTGCTCTATAATCTTAGATTCTCCTTGGGACCTTTGATCTATGTGTCTTCCCCCAAAATTGCCTCTATGGCCTCGACCATCTCTACCTCTTCCTCTACCTCTGTTATGTTGCTCTTGCTTCTTCCTACTCCTTTCCTCTACCTTGAGTGCAAGTTGATAGCACTTCTGGACTGTTGTAGGACACAACAAACTTAACTCTTCCTGAATGTTCCATCTCAAGCCATTGAGATACCTAGCAAACTTGACATTTTCATCCTCTTGGATCTTTGACCTAAGGCATAGTTTTTGAAACTCCTTGGTGTAGCTACTGACATCTAACTCCTTTTGCCTAAGGTTTTGCCTTTTCCTATGAAGTTGTATTTCATAGTCCTTAGGAATGTAAGTCTCTCTGATCTTGGACAACATTCCCTTCCAAGTTGCTATGGACATTTTGCCCTCTTTCTCACATTCATCCTGAATGAACTTCCACCATGTTAAGGCAGCTCCTCTCAACCTGGACTTAGCCACCTTCACTTTCTAGGCCTCTGTCACACCATCACATTCAAAATAGTTCTCAAGACCCTCAATCCACTCCATGACCACTTCTAGGTCCATTTTACCACTGAATAGTGGGACTCCTTCTAGTGTTCTCCCACTCATAGCCTTCAAGGCTTTCAAAAAGGGTTCATTCTCTATCACAGGGTCTGGTAGAGGGATTTCATCCTCTATAGCTAATAGCTTACCCCTGTCTTCTATTCCATCTATCTTATTACTGGCTTCACGTGCCTTCACTTCTACTTCTCCCAATTTCTACTCTAGGAGGTCTAGCTTCATTCTGAGTAACCTATTTTCTTCTTCATGATCTTCCATTTTCTTTGCTAACTCTGCATTTGTCATCATGGTTGTAAAATTGCTACTTCTTCCCAAGTGTAACTGAGCTCTAATATCACTATGATAGGAGGTAGGGCAAGGGGGTTTCCCAATTAGGCTTGTATTTTTACTAAGTGATAGGTTCTTTGGTAGTTTCAAAGTGTAGTCATCAAAATTAAAGTGCAAAAAGCTTTTAGGCAACCTAGCAACTCTCCTTGATCCACCTCCCTACATCAAACACTCCCTGGTCGCTCAAGGGCTTCAACTCCACTGTTTTAGGCTTTGTGGTCTAACACCTTTCTCTCTCAATTGGGATTCATTTCCTCTATCCCTAAACTGTTCTTTGACTACACAAGGTCTCCTTTTAATGAATTACAAGTTTGTGTCAATTTTTACCTCCTTGGGTGTCTTTGGTCTTCTATGGTTTGGAGCATAGTAATCCTTCCCTAGTGCTACAAACCACCTTATGGAGTCTACCTCACCAAATGGGTTAAATGCATGTAAGTTTAACTTCTTTCAACTTGAATTGATGGGTTTTATACTTTACAACCTTCCTTTGTGTACCTGATTTGACAAAAAGACATATTTTAGGCCTTAAACGGGCTACAAGGAATTAGCCCTCTTTTGGGGGCTTTGTGCTCATCCTGCTCCAATGATGGACTTCCAGACAAAAAGAACCACATATTCTGATACCCTTTTGGAAGTTTTTGAGTATTTTCTAATTTTTAGGATCCATTAGGCCTCCTCCATGACTGTCCCAAAAATGGGTGCAAAAAGAAGGGTTTGCAAGGGTTTTGGTGGCAAGAATCAACTATAGAGCAAGAAACCTTCAATGTGAGTCATGCAACCTTAGTTCTACCATGCCACATACTGTTTAAGCGAAAATGAAGTAGTTTTACACCTTCAAAGGTTAGAGAACAAGATTTTACAAAAGATACTCATAAGGAGTGTGCAACATTGACAACTTTTCCATTCTTGCTTTCTACAAACACATCATTTGCATGAGTACCAATTACATTCAAATCATGTAAAAAAGTCTATCATTAGAGACAAAATAGAACCACATTAGCCATGCACAAAAAGGCATTAGGTAATTACAAACAAAGAGTCATTCACTATCAAAACTAATTATCGCTACACTTTGCCCTTTCACTGCTTTTTCACTTTACCCTGCATTTACCACTATCAAAACTCATTTTCAAAGGTCTGATTGGTTCCTTTTATCAATGCTCTATCTTTGGATGTTTTTTGTCCTTCATACCTGCTATTTGGAAGAGGAAGATTGCAAAAACAAATCAACCAAAAATGCAAAAACTAGTCATAATTGATTGTGACAGTCAACTGGGCATTACAACTTTTCCTAAAGGATCATTAATTGATCTTAGCAATCTCAAAACCCATGGGCAGGGTCATAAACCACTCCTTGTTCTTGTTTTCAAACAAATAGAAGGAGGTACAAGGCTTTACAAACTCCAATATAAGGTGGAGAGTAAGCAAATGAATGGAAACCAACACCAAAACAACGACTCGCTATTTTTTACACCATTTTCACAAACTGAAAATGCAGTCATCCTTATCATGGATTAGAAAGCCTCTTTTCCTTTACATACAACCTTAAACATCAAAACAATTCTTTCTATCTGATGAATGAATTTGCTATAGAAGAGCAAAGCATCAAACTTCTTCAAAGACCCTAGCCAAATGGCACACTTGCCTAGGGCTACATGGAAACAAAACTTCTTGCATCTGCATTCTTGAAATAAAAACATGTATTTACATATCTTACAATTTGACCAACTGGTTCTTGGGAAGCCATGAACATTTAGGGCTTCAAGAAGCCAAGTTGGTCAAGCATCCTTGCCAATTTCCTAGACAAGGCAGTGAAATTGTCAAAATCAAATAATTTTGTTTAAAACTCAAAACTTAATGAAACTTGATACCACCAAAGGGAAAATCTTTAGGAAGCATAAGAGAACTTGAAAATGTAAAAACATTATGGCCAAGTACAGCAGGTGTATGGACTGCTACTCACATGTAGTTAAAACTAGAGAAAAATGAGATAAAAACTAGTGTAAACTTTCAAAATGCTTCATATCTCCATGAAATCAACCCTTACAATGGTTAGAGAAGGAGAATAAATACCTCTACAAGTTATTTATCCTCCTATATGGATAGGTACATGTCTAAGAGCACTCAAATTTGACATTTTCATGTCTAAAATGACAACTTTTAATGCCTAGATGATGCAAGGTTGATCTCAAAGACTACCAATCACCTAAGAACACTACTCACACCTAAAAACCAAAAACAAAGAATGTCTAAAAACTTTTCAAAACAAAAACACATTTAAAACTCACTTTTTACAACATTTTGCCAAGCAACTCCAAACTGACAACTTTGAGCAAAAAGATGAAAATAGGAAACATGACCACACAATGAGTTCAAAACTCATCCAAACAACTTAGAACAACTCAAAAACAACTTAGACAAACTTTCCAACTCAAGACTAATAAAAATCAAATCTGCTATCAAACCTGTGATGAAAATTAGGCTAGGTGCTCCTACACCAGTAACTTTGTAATACAAATTGTTGTCAACATTACCTTTTGTGTAACCAAGATTCAAAATATATTTATCCAATCTAGCATACGAATCTATGGGAGCTTGCTTCAATCCATATAAAGCTTTTCTTAACCTACAAACCATATCCTTATTATTTGTCAAAGAAAATCCATCAAGTTGTTCAATGTAAACTTCCTCCCCAAGATCTTCATTCAGAAATGCACATTTTGCATCCATTTGATAAAATTTATAGTTCTTATGAGCTACAAATGCAAGAAATAGTCTAACTACCACAATTCTGGCTATCGGTGCAAAGGTTTCATTATAATCAATTCCTTCTTTCTATGAATAACCTTTATAGACTAGTCTTGCTTTATTTCTGAATACTTCTCCATCTTCATTAAGTTTATTCCTATATACCCATTTAGTTCCAATTACATTTTTGTCTTTAGGCCAGGGAACCAATGTCCAAGTATTGTTCTTTTCAATTTTTTCTAATTCATCTTCTATTTCTTTTATCCAATGTCCATCCTGGCATGCTTCAATAACAGATGTTTGTTCAATTTGAGAAATTAAACATACCTCTTCATTTGCTAGTCTTCCTCTTGTCATAACACCTTGATTCTTGTTTCCAATTATCTAATTCTCTGAATGATTCAATCTTACATACTTGGGTTTGTTCTGATTAACATCCATAGGCTATTGTTCTTTAGTCACTGTTGATTTTTCTGATGATACCGGTGTGACCGAGTCTTCATTCTATACTAGTACAATCTATGTCGGCTGATCTATAATCATTTCAACTATCGGTTCAACAGATCTTGAATCTCCTCTAAAGTGTTCATCTATCTTCACATTAGTATTCTCAATGCTTTTTTGTAACCTTTTATTATAACATCTACATGCCTTTCTTTTAGATGAATAACCAAGAAATACTCCTTCATAACTTCTAGGATCAAACTTGCCAATACACTCATCTCTTCTAATATAACATTTGATTCCAAATATTTTAAAATACTTAAGAGTAAGAATATGAGAAAACCATAGTTCATAAGGGGTCTTACCAGTTTCACTTTTGATGTGAACTCTATTGAAAATATAAACCATTGTATTCACTGCTTCTCTCCAGTACACATGAGGTAGATTTGCTTCCATTAACATTGTTCTTGCTGAATCCAGAAAAGTTTTGTTCTTCCTTTCCATAACTCCATTCTGCTGGGGTGTCTAAGGTGCTGATAGTTGTCTTTTGATTCCATTCACTTCACATAATGCATTAAATTCCCTAGATGTAAATTGTCCTCCTTGATGTGATCTTAAACATTTAATTTTCTTTCCGGTTGCATTCTCTATCACTGCCTTGAATATCTTGAATCTTCCAAAAGCTTATGATTTCTCCTTGAGTAAAGTAACCCAACACATTCTAGAGTAGTCCTCAATTATTAGGATAAAGTACCTATCACCTTGTAGACTTATTATTCTTGTTGGACCACATAATTCAATATGAATTAAATCAAGAATACTATTGGATTTCTCAGTAATGCTCTTAAATGTTGTTCTAACTTGCTTTTCCATTTGACATTCCTTACATACTGGATTATGAGGTTTCACAATCTTAGGTAAATCCCTTATTGCCTTAGTTGAACTAATCTTTACAATACAATCAAAATTCACATGACAGAGTCTTTTATGCCTTAACTAACTTTCATCAATGTGTGCCATTAAACATGTTTTATCACTAGTATTCAAGTGAAAGATATTACCTTTAGTCTGATTACAGGTTGCAATCTCTAATCTAGTTTTGTTTATGATTTTGGATTTACCATTCTTGAATTGTAATTGAAATCCTTTCTCAACTAACTGACCAACACTCAAAAGATTATGCTTTAAACCTTCTACATAATAAACATTGTCATTATTGTGCTTACCATCCAAATATATTGTTCCTTTTCCTTTGATTAAACAAAATTTATCACCTTCAAACCTTACTAGACCTGCTTGAATTTCTTGAAAACATAAGAATTTGCATTTATCACCAGTCATATTATGTGAGCATCCACTATCTATAATCCATTCATCCTTTTCTTCAATTTTTGTTGCCAGTGCCTGCTCTACCGGTTTGAAAATAGGTGTCGGTTAATCTTCCTTTATTGCAACAAAGCCCATCCATTATCTACTAGATCTTCATCTAAGTCATCTTTAACACCTTCATCTGCATAGAAACATGACTTATCTCTATTTTTCTTGAATCTATATCTTTAATATTCAGGGTTAGGCTTATATGATCTTTTTGCTTCCTCCCTAAGTCTTGCATGTCTATCAAGACATCTAGATTCTATATAACCAACTTTATTGCAGTTAAAATGTTTGAAAGGTGCTTTGCCTCCATACTTACTTCTAGTCGGACCTTTAGGAATCTTCCTTGCAAATAGTGCTTCAAGTTCTTCAAGTTCTTTTGCATAAAGTGCTTTCCAATCAGTTTTGTTAGATGAAAATGATGTTGATGATGATGATGCCGCTTTGAAAGCTAATTATTCTTTATAGTAGCAAAAAGACCAAATTCCTCAAGCTCAAATGTTGAAAGTTTTTCAACCAAAGTATCTCTAGAAACTTAAGTATTAGGCATTCTTCTTATTTCATTAATAGCAGTCACTTTCATTTTGGAAACTGGTGGCAAAACTCTTAAAACTTTAGACACAATTTCATCTTCACTTAAGGATCCTCCACAGCATTGTATTCCTAAAATAATTACATTAAATCTTTCCATAAATGCAGAAATTCTTTCATCTTCTTCCATTTTTAAATTTTCATACCTGACCTGGTAACATTCCAATTTTGCAATTTTGAAAGTGGTGTGTCCTTCATTCAGTGTTTCCATTTTATCCCAAATAGCTTTAGTTGTAGATTGGTCTAATAATCTCATGATTTTCTGATTTGATAATATGCTTAGAAGTGCTTCTCTTTCTTTGCAATCATTGGCCATGTCCTTAGCCAATGTTGGTGGATGATGTTGATTCATAATAGGAGCAACATAGCCATTCTTTGTAACATCCCATATATCTCTTCCAATGCAGTTCAGATGTGTTTCCATTTTGATCGTCCATATACCATAGTTAGTTCCATCAAGCTTCAGGTTGTCCTTCCTAAAAATATTTGTTGCCATAGGATCTCCTCAAGCTGTTAGGCTTCTACAAAAAGAGGACTTAGCTCTTATAACAATTGTTAGGTCCCGAGAAGGACAATTGAGAGGGCAGTGAATCAGTTGTCAACCAGTTGTCAATAAATTATAATCTGAATGTAAGTTATTCCAACTTAAACTTAATGTCGGTAAACCAAATTTAAGTGTCAGTAATAAATATTAACAATTGTAGTAGTATCAATATAACTTAATGCATGAAACATGAAGAGAAACAACATCCACAATAGACGACATAGAGATTTTGACATGGAAACCTGGTAAGGGGAAAAACCACGGTGGAAAACCTTACCCACAATCAGATGATACTACTGCAGATAGTATGTGTATGCAAATGGGTTCTGCACATGTAGAAAGGCCAACCACATAGAGCTCACTGCTCAATCACAAAATAGGAGTCACACTGACTACACAATTGGACAGTTAAATCCAATGATAATGTATTGCTCAAAATAGCATGTTCAATGTTGGATTTAGTACCGGTTAAGCTCTGAATATGAGTGTCAAAACACCTTCATAACCTTCCTTTAACCTTCAAATAATGTTTGCGTGTTTCATACAAGGATCTTCTTATTTTCACTCTTCAATATTCGAACACACTCATCATGATCGTATCTCCCGATCTTCAATAAGATCTTACAACCATTTATAGAAAACCTAAGACCAAATCTATAGGTCGGCTCAATAAAGATATTACAATTAAATCAATTACAAATAAGTCTATCAACTCAATAAATTTACCAAGTTAACCAATCAATAAACAATCTCCATAATGTGTCGTGCTCATCTGGAATAGATAACATGTACCGGTCCATAACCTAGACCTATCTGTCGGTAAAAGCTAATCTGTCAACCTGATTAGACCAATAAGCAAAAAAGAAAAACCACACTTGCAATCCATGTCTTCAAGATAACCACATGATCTCCAGATGATAACAAGTCATCATCGCTGCCGGTGAACAATATAGGCTAGTGGTGAACACATACCGGTGACTATGAATAAGCCACTAACCATACTGGTGAACACAAAGTAAACCTCCAGAAGACAAGTGTTGACATCAATGAAAAAACCAATGCAACACATGACGAAGTCATCCATAATACCAACATATATATATATATATATATATATATATATATATATATATATATATATATATATATATATATATATATATATATATATATATATATATATATATATATATACATATACATATACATATACAAATACATATACATATACATATACAAATATATATAGATATGTATATATAAATACATATACGTATATGTACATATATGTATATATGTATTAATGTAAATATATATATATATATATATATATATATATGAATATATATGTATGCATATATATGTATATATATGTATGTATATATGTATATATATGTATGTATATATATGTATATGTATGTATGTATATGTATGTATATATATGTATGTATATCTCTATATGTATATCTTGTTAGGAACTAGAAGGGCATCTAAGAGGGGGGTGGTGAATTAGTTGTCAATGAATTTCAACCAATTATAAGTTACTTCAACTTAATACTTGATACCGGTAAACCAAACTTAATGTCGATTAACAGATTAATAGTTAATATCAATACTGATGAAACTTAATGCATGAAATAGAAAGAGAAAAAACATCCACAACACATAACACAAAGATTTTGACATGGAAACCCTGTAAGGGAAAAACCATGGTGGTAAACCTTACCCACAATTAGATGATACTACTGCAGATAGCATGTGTATTCAAATGGGGTCTGCACATGCAGAAAGGCCAACCACCTAGAGCATATTGCTCAAATGGGAGTTGCAATGACTCCAATAGGATGGTTAAATCCTAGAATAATGTACTACTCAAAATAGCCTCTCCAATGCTAGATTGAGTACTGGTTAAGCTCTGACAAACACCTTCAAACCTTCCTTGAACCTTCTCTATGGTCTTCTCATATGATCTTCAATATTCACACATACCATGTTACATTACCATACCATAACCTTACATATCATACCATGTCATATCTCATCTCAAATGAGATCTTACATATATACAAAACCTAAGACCAAATGTGTAGGTCGGCTCACTAAGAATATTATAGTTAATTCAATTACAAACAAGACTAGATGTGATGCATCATGTTCTCTCAATACATTTACAACAATATCCAATCAATAAATCATCTCCATAATGTGTCATGTTGATCTAAAATAGATTACGCATACCAGTCCATAACCTAGACCAATCTGTCAGTAACAACAAATATGTCATCTAGATTAGACCATTAAGAAAAATAACAAAACCAAGTCTCTGACATAATCAAGTGATCTCTAGATTATAACAAGTCATCTTCAGTGCCGGTGAACCATATAACCTATCAGTAAACAATTTACCGATGACTATGCATAAATCACTGAACTTGCCAGTGAACACAATGTGCCAGTTCAACATAACCATAGATCTCCAGAAGGATAAGTTTTGACATCAATGAAAACAATAATGCAACACATCCATAATACCAACAATCTCCTTCTTTGGTATTGATGGCAACACTAGATGGAAAAACATCTAAGTGCCAAAACAAAATGCCAAAAACCAAAAACCAACAATCTCTAAAATAGATCAATACCAGAAATCAAAACCAAAATGCAGAGAGTAATATCTCTCCCCCAATGAATAATCTCTCCCAAAGAATAATGTTTTTACATATATATCTCTCCCCTTTTGACATCAAATGCCAAAGCAAATAAATGCCATAACATATAACCAACTACTCCCTTTGAGAAGTAGCTCTCCTCCATCAAAGCCGGAAAAAGGTTTCTCTGTTAGTTTATGCTTGTTTGATACCAATCTTCAATTGTCTAAGTCTCTCTTAGTGATGTTATTACCCCAAGATGCTCTCTGAGATATTCAAAAGTTTCCTTAGGCAAAGGCTTTCTAAAGATATCTACAATCTGCTCTTTAGTATTCACATAAACCAGTTTCACTTCTTTTACTTCCACACTCTCTTTCAAAAAATTATATTTGATAGAAACATGTTTAGTCTTAGAATGAAATACCGGATTCTTTAATATAACAATTGTTGTTGAATTATCACAATAAATGATTATAGGTTCTTTGCATTTTACCTTTATGTCCCTCAACATTTACTTAATCCATAATATCTAAGTACAATTAGTTGCTGCTGCAACATATTCTGATTTTGTTGTTGATAATGATGTACAACTCCACTTTTTGCTTAACCATGAAATCAATTTGCTACCAAGAAATAATGCTTCACCAGTGGTTCTCTTTTTGTCATCTTCATCTCCTACCCAATTTGCATTAGTGTATGCATATAAATCAAAATTTTCATCTTTAGGGTACCATAAACCAAGATTTGTTGTGCCTTGTAGATACCGAAAAATTCTTTTTACTGTTGATTCATGATTTTCTTTAGGATTACTCTAAAATCTTGAAACAATACATACTACATTTATTATATCAGGTCTTGTTTGTGTCAAATACAATAAACCTCAAATCATAGATTTGTATCTTCTCAGATTAACAACAGCTGAATCATCCTTCTATGTTAATTTATCAGTTGCTGTCAAAGGAGTACTTACCAGTTTAGAGTTTTCCATACCGAATTTCTTCAATAGTTCCTTTAAGTATTTTGTTGGACATATGAATATACCTCTATCAATCTGTGAAATCTGCAATCCTAAAAAGAATTTTATTTCCCCAATCATAGACATTTCAAATTTTTCCTGCATCTTGTTAGCAAAGTCCTTACACAATCCATCTTCTCCTCCAAAAATGATATCACCAATAAAAACTTTAATAACGAAGATGTCATCATTAGTCACTTTGAAATATAAGTTGTTGTCAGCATTACCTTTAGTGTAACCAATCTTCAAACCAATCTTTCATACCAAGCTCTAGGAGCTTGCTTCAATCCATACAAAGATTTCCTTAATCGACAAACCATATCTTTATCTTTTTTCAATGAAAATCCATTAGGTTCTTCAATGTAAACTTCCTCTTCAAGATCACCATTCAAAAATGCATATTTTACATCCATCTGATATACTTTATAGTTCTTGTGAGTTGAAAATGCAAGAAATAATCTGGCTGCCTCAATTCTAGCTAACAGTGCAAAGGTTTCATTATAATCAATTCCTTCTTTCTATGAGTAACCTTTTAAAACTAATCTTTCTTTGTTCTTGATTTCCTCACCATCTTCATTAATTTTATTCCTATTCCAATTACAATTTTGTCTTTAGACCAGGGAGCTAAAGTCCATGTATTGTTCTTTTCAATTTGTTCTAATTCATCTTCCATTGCTTTTATCCAATATTCATCTTGACAGGCTTCAATAACAGATGTTGTTCAATTTGAGAAATTAAGCATACCTCTTCATTTGCCACTCTTCCTCTTGTCATAACACCTTGATATTTATTCCCAATTATCTGATTTTCTGAGTGATTTAGTCTTACATACCTGGGTTTATTTACATGTTGTTCTTTAGTCACTGTGGAATTATCTGATGATGATGGTGTGACTGGATCCACATTCTATATTGGTGCACTCTGTATTGGTTCATTTATGATCATCTCAACTATCGGTTCAGAATCTACAGACCTCGAATTTCCTCTAAAGTATTCAATTGTCTTCAAATTAGCACTCTCAATGATCTTCTACAATCTTTTATTGAAACATCTATATTTCTTTCTCTCAGATGAATAATCAAGAAATATTCCTTCATCACTTCTAGGATAAAATTTACCAACATACTCATCTCTCCTAATATAATATTTCTTCCAAATATTCTGAAGTACTTAAGAGTAGGAGTATTACCAAACCATAGTTCATAAGAGGTCTTACTGGTTTCACCTTTGATGTGAACTCTATTGAAAGTGTAAACTGATGTATTTATCTCTTCTCTCCAATACACATGAGGTAGATTTGCTTCCAATATCATGCTTCTAGTTGCTTCCAGAATAGTTGTGTTCTTCCTTTTGACAATTTCATTTTATTGAGGTGTCTGAGGTGCTAATAGTTGTCTTTTTACTCCATTCACTTCACAGAATGTATTACATTCCTTAGATGTAAATTCACCTCCTTGATCTGATCTCAAACATTTGATTTTCTTACCGGTTTCATTTTCTACCATTGCCTTGAATAATTTAAATTTTTGAAAAGCTTCTAATTTCTCCCTGAGAAAAGTAACCCCACACATTCTAGAATAATCATCAATAATTAGCATAAAATATCTATCTCCCTATAGACTTCTTGTTCTTAACAGACCACAGAAGTCAGTATGGATTAAATCAAGAACATTATTGGATTTCTCATAAATACTCTTTAAAGTTGTTCTAACTTGTTTTCTCATTTGACATTCCTTACATACCAGATTATGAGGTCTCATAATCTTAGGTAAATCCCTTACTGCCTCAATTGAACTAATCTTTACAATGCAATCAAAATTTACATGACAGAGTCTCTTATGCCATAACCAACTTTCATCAATATGTGTAATCAAACATGTCTTATCATTGTTGTTCAAATAAAATATATTACCTTTAGTCTAATTACTAGTTGCAACCTCCAATCCAGTTTTGTTTCTGATTTTGCATTTACCATTCTTGAATTGTAACTAAAATCCCTTTTCAACTAATTGACCAACACTCAAAAGATTATGCTTGAAACCTTCAACATAATAAACATTGTCAGTATTGTGCTTACCATCCAAGGATATAGTGCCTTTTCCTGTGACTAATCAAGATTTATCATCACCAAACCTTACTAGACCTCCACTATATTCCTCAAAAGATAATAATTTACTCTTTTCACCAATAAGATGATGTGAACATCCAGAATCTATGGTCCATTCATCTTTCTCTTCAATTTTAGCTATCAAGGCCTGCTCTACCAGTGGAACATTAGTTGTCATTTGATCTTCTTTTATTGCAATAAAAGCCTATCCATTGTCTATCAGTTCTTCATCAGAATCATCTGTGACTCCTTCATCAGCATAGTAACAAGATTTGTCTCTATTCTTCTTAAATTTGTATCTCTGATATTCAAGGTTAGGCTTGTATATTCTTTTAGCTTCCTCTCTCAATCTTGCATGTCTATCAGGACATCTCGATGCCATATGACAAACTTTATTGCAATTAAAACATTTAAACAGTGCTTTACCTTCATACTTACTTCCAACTGGACCTTTAGGCATTTTCCTTGCAAATAGTGCTTCAAGTTCTTTTGCATACAGTGCTTTCCAATCAGATTTGTTAGATGATGATGATGATGATGATGATCTGAAGGTTAAATCTGTCTAAATAGTAGCAACAAGACCAAATTCCTCAAGCTCAAATGCTGAAAGTTTTCCAACCAAGGTATCTCTATATACTGATGTATTAGGCATTGTTCTCAACTCAATAATAGCACTTAATTTCATTTTTTATACCATTTGCAAAGCTCTTAAAACTTTAGAAACAATTTCATCTTCACTTAAAGATCATCCACAACATTGTATTCCTAAAAATATTTCATTAACTATTTTGATAGAAGCAAATATTCTTTCATCTTCTTCCATTTTCAAATTTTCATACCTGACCCAGAAACATTCCATTTTTGCAATTTTGACAGTGGTATCTCCTTCATTCAATGTCTCCAATTTATCCCAAATATCTTTAGTAGTAGATTAGTTTGATAATCCCATAGATTTGCTGATCTGATAATGCGCTCAAAAGTGCTTCTCTTGCTTTGCAATCATTCTCCTGATCCTTGCCCAATGTAGGTGGATTAGATTGATTCTAATTAGGACCAACATAGTCATTCTTTGTAACTTCCCATATGTCTCTTCTAATGCAGTTCAAATATGTCTCCATTCTGATCTTCCATATACCATAGTTAGTTCCATCAAGTTTCAGACTGTCCTTCCTAAAAATGTTAGCTGTCATAAGATCTCCTCAAGCTGTTAGGTTTCTTCAAAAAGAGGACTTGGCTCTGATACCAATTTTTAGGAACTGGAAGGGTAACTGAGAGGGTGGGTGAATCAGTTCTCAATGAATTTCAACCCAATTATAAATTACTTCAACTTAATACTTGATACAGGTAAACCAAACTTAATGTCGGTTAATAGATTAATAGTTAATATCAATACCAGTGAAACTTAATGCATGAAATAGAAAGAGAAACAACATCCACAACACATAACACAAATATTTTGATGTGGAAACCTTGTAAGGGAAAAACCACGGTGGGAAACCTTACCCATAATCAAATGATACTACTACAGATAATATTTGTATACAAATGGGGTCTAGACATGCAGAAAGGCCAACCGCCTAGAGCACACTACTCAAATGTGAGTCACAGTGACTACAGTAGGATAGTTAAATCCTAGAATAATGTATTACTCAAAATAGCATCTCCAATGTTGGATTCAGTACTGGTTAAGCTCAGGCAAACACCTTCAAACCTTCCTTGAACCTTCTTTATGGTCTGCTCATATGATCTTCAATATTTGCACATACCATGTTACATTACCATACCATAACCTTACATATCATACCATGTCATATCTCATCTCAAATGAGATCTTACATATATACAAAACCTAAGATCAAATATGTAGGTAGGATCACTAAGAATATTATAATTATTTCAATTACAAACAAGTCTAGATGTGATGCATCATGTCGTCTCAATAAAGTTACAACAATATCCAATCAATAAATCATCTCCATAACATGTCGCGCTGATCTAGAATAGATAACGCATATCGGTCCATAACCCAGACCAATTTGTTGGTAACAACAAATATGTCATCCCGATTAGACCATTAACCAAAATGCCAAAACCAAGTATTTGACATAATCAAGTGATCTCCAGATGATAACAAGTCATCCTCAGTGCCGGTAAACCATATAACTTGTCGGTGAACAATATACTGAGGACTGTGCATAAGTCATTGAACTTGTTGATGAACAAAATATGTTGGTTCAACATAACGATAGATCTCTAGAAGGATAAGTGTTGACATCAATGACAAAACCAATGCAACACATCCATAATACCAACATATCTATGTATGTATATGTATGTATATGTATATATATATGTACATGTATATATCTATATATACATGTATATATATGTATATATATATCTATATACATACATACATATATATATATATATATACATACATATATATATACATATACATACATATATATATATGTATGTATATACATACATACATATATATATGTATGTATGTATGTACATACATACATACATACATATATGTATGTATGTATGTATATACATACATATATATATATATGTATGTATGTATATACATACATATATATATATATATGTATGTATCTATATACATACATATATATATATATGTATGTATCTATGTACATACATACATATATATATGTATGTATCTATATACATACATATATATATGTATATATATATATACACATATGTATGTATATATACACATACATACATATATATATATGTTTGTATGTATATATATACATGTCTGTATGTATATATATATATATATGTATATGTATATATATATATACATGTATATGTATATATATACATATACATGTATATATATACATATACATGTATATATATATATACATATACATATATATATATATACATGTATATATATGTGTGTGTGTATATATATATATATATGTATGTATACATATGTATATATATATATATACATACATATTGTTGATCCTAATTTTAAATTTGACAACTATAATTCTTCTTCGTTTCCATGTAATAACTGGTCGTTTTAGTGTGAATGGTTCGTCAAATATTTGGATGTATTCGTAAAAAAAAAAAAAAAGGGACTATATGTGAATTCCCAAAGTTCACCCAAGTTATAATTATACTTCACATTATGATGGTGAAGGGTCGCAAATCATGTTTTTGAGAAAATCGAGAAACTCTTTGTATTTGTATTTGTAATCCTATGAACGTTTTCAAAGTAAAGGATATGATTCAAAGTAACATGTTACTTCTAAACCTCAAGTTAAATGATCCCTCGAATCGCCAATAAATGAATGATAATATTGTATTGTCTAGGATTGTTATTGGCATTTTCAAAGAGTTTAAAGTAGAACATGATCATCAACGATCTAAGCTGATAGTTGACCAAGTGTTAGCGGCAACATGGTAAAATGGTTAAAGGGACCAATGAACACCAACTTCGAGTTGCGAATGAGAAATTATCATCAAGTTACCAATATGTTCTTACGCACAACATGAGAAAACTCAAAGTCATGCAACGGTTTCATGCTTTTGGTGAGTTAGCCAACATGAGCAAGATGCTGATACACTTCAACTTCTTAGTTTTCAGCGGCGATATGAAAGTGTTTTGAAAGATATCGCCTTCTCCTTGAACGTTCACCTGGCGGATTGAATACACGACGTGGCTTGCGAAGGATAGCAAAATCAGTTTTATAACAACCTTCGTCGTTTGTTTTGCATGCCGATAGATATGCATGCTATCATGCTCTCTAAACTCCACTCGCAAGTTCAAGACCACTCGCAGGTATTGAATAAGAAGTCTTTAAATGCCTTATTTCTACAGATACCCGGATGGCTCCTTTCACGCGGGTGTAGAGGTATTCATTTCCAAGTGAATGGAATTGTAAACATAGCGCTAGGCTCTGCAAACATGGAGTAGGTTGTAAACATCCACCAAACCATCGATGGGAGGAAGATTTATATCAGATATCACAGTTACAAATGCTCTGGTCGACCTGCATGCTATCATGCCCCTTAACGCTACTCACACTTGCAAATTTTAAAGATGAAATATTGCATTTCGAGGTGTTTTCTGCAGGTTATCGATGATATGCAAGAACTACATAGCAATGAATAGAGTCATCAGATGTTCCAAAGTTTCCCAGAAAGGATACTATCTCATGGATAGCTGAGAATAGCACTACGCCACCTTCCTTAGCATCCTCACTCCTGCATGTAGATATGAAAGCTTTATGACAGTGCGTTAAGAGGCTTAGACAGAAAAAAAATAAACAAGACACAATGGTTTAGTCCAATACAATGAGAAACAAAGTAAATATAGTGCCAAAGATTTCAAATAGAAGCTAACCATAGACCTGTCAAAACAGTGAGTAGCATATCTATAGGAGATATCAGCCTTAGGTCAGTGAACAGAGGTATGAAGTTTTGAAAGATGAATAAAGGTAAACCTTAGTCATAAAGAATGGTGCTAACAAATCTAAAGATCTGAGATAGTGCATACATTACATCTCAAGTAGTGCAGTCCAAGCTATTGGATAATTGATTCACAATACTGAAGACATTGACAACATGAATGGTTGATAGAAATCATCAATGAGCACAGAATCTATCAAGCATGGTCACAACTATCACAACAACCCCAATAGATCTAATGCACAGTTCAATAAACAGTGAGAAGATAATGATCTGAGTCTTTGTCATAATCAGCCCCAAAACACCAAAGGAAAAGTCATTTCTCCATTCAAAGAAGAAAACATCAAATAGACAACACAAAGATCATTAAGACAGTCTTAACAAAATACACAGATCAAAACAAAGAAGTGACAGAGAGGTCAATCATAGACCTCAGTTTCAAGAAGGTAACATTGTGTCATTGATTGTCAAGATAATCATGAGCAGATTAATATCACATGCCAGCAAAGAATCATTATGATGATCACTTAAAGGCCAATAAAGTAATATCAAATTCTATGAGCAGCCATTCAAGGAGGAACAAATGGATCATCCATGATAAAGACAGTGGGTAGATCTTACTTATGGGCGAGACATAGTCACTTAATCAAGTCAGTCGCAAATCTTCAAAGTCTCAAAGTTTCAGTAACATTGACATAGAGGACTTCAATACAAAGGGTCTGCGAAAATACCATCATGAAGTACAAGGCTTAGGATTATGAGTATGCTCCGATGATCACCACCATGATTCCAGAGGTTCATGATACCAAGATTGGGCACATAAATTTGCAAGAGATCAAAAGGTTCTTCATGGAAGGTGACAGATCAAAATTGTCTTGTAGAGTGGCGGGAAGTGGCTTCATTGAAGCAGCATGTTTTCCCATATCAATTCAATGTGCAGATTTGGTACTAGAATGCTCAAAAAGATATAATCTCGATGCAAGAGAGATAAGAGCTGCAGACGAAACCTTAATGGCCAAACTAGATGAAATTTCAATAGCTATTATTCTTCGTTTGCCATATAGGGAAAAGTTCACTCACATTGATAAGCAAAAAGCTTATAAATACTTCAGCAACAATAGAAGCAAATGCCTCAACAACCTAGCTAAAGAATGGATGGTTGCACCACAGGGAGGACAGTCTCAGCTTCCAAAAACACTCCATCGTTATTTTTTCATCAAAGAGATTTGTTACTTGATTTTGTTACTCCATAGAGTGATAGGAAGTCCTGACTCCACTGAGTTTGAAATGTGCATGTATCTCTTCATAACAGTCATCTTTGCCGGTAAGAAATTCATTGATTGGGGCCATCTCATCAGCAACTGCATACATGACTAGTTAGTGCACTTCAAAACAAGTCAATGTTTCCATATGATTTCTTACTTGGTATATGCTATTGCTAGTTTGAGGTCATGGCCAAGGTTGAGTACTAATGGTGTCCTAAATCAAGAAACTCAAGTTTACCATTATTACAAGTAGTTGCAACTTGAGGAAAGCTTTGTGTATTTTAGGTGGGTGAATGACGCTTTCACAATGTGGGCAATAAGGTTATTACAAGGAGACATTGCCACCAGAATATCAAAGGAAGCTGCTAAATTGATAAAGAAATATGGAAGTTTCTTCGTCCAGTTTCCAAGATTTACCTATCTTCGAGTAGGATGATTTGAAGGTTATCCACACAAGCTACCCAGATATGTTGATGATAAGCTCATTTTAGTTGAGCTTTGTTGGCAATTGGTTTCAGTTCAAAAGAAATGTAGAGATAGAAAGAATAAAGGGGTAGCCTTTCCCATTTGTCTCGGGCACTATAGATGTGAGTCAAGTTCAAGAGCAGATGAGACAGAAAAAGCTTTATCCAAGGTCAACTTGTATCCATAGCAGATGAGGTTTCCTTTTGATAGTAAGGATTATGTCAAGAGTAGCTTAAAGTTAGGCCCTGGCTATTTTCACTTTCCTAATCTCGAAGACTTTTGGGAGGATTGCGAAGATGAGTTTGAGGTTAGAAAAAGAGATTGGACTAGGTTAACTTTGAAGCAAATGAAAGATTTCAAGATGGATTGGATAGTAGAAGGCATTGAAGATGATGGATCTGATTTGATTGTTCCTATCTATTTTGAGCAAGTCCAGTCCCAGCCACTTCCTAGTTTGAATTGGGTAGATCCGGAAATGAGAGATGTCAGAGAAAGAACAAGTTTTGTAATCAAGAATTCTGAAGCCTAGATTAAGAAGAAGATTACTCAAATGACTGCTACCAAACCAACAAAGGAAACTCCAAGAAGGAAAGGAAGTCAGCTTGAGAGCTCTACGTCGCTACATTCTTCCCATACTCCAGCTAGGGATACTCCTTCTTACCAGAATACTCAAGGAAGTGATGGAGATGAAGACCCTCCAAGGAGGAACAATCTTTAAAACACATGTGGTGATGAACCCTGACAAAAGAGGAAGAAATCCAGAGCAAAAGACATAGAAGAAAATTCTATTGCAAGTCAAGTAAAGGATCAAGTTCCAGTGGAAATTTTGGATGACACAAGATTTGATGATGGAATGCATTCTTTATCTCCCTCAGTTCCTATTGAATCCCTATGACAAGAAGCACAACAAAATACTTTAGTCATGGATTCATCATTTCCAAGAAATCCAAGCGATCAATTTGAAGAAATCAGAGAGGTGACTACAACACTGGTAGCAAGACGGGAAAACATCCATGAATCCACAGAAAATTCTTCATTCCCATGGTTAGAACAAAGCCTATTGAAGAAGAGGAAGGTAGAAAAGCTAGTGGTACCTGAATTTAGTAGCATATCTGACCCTTTTCAAAGAGTTGAAAAACCAAAGAAACTCAAAGTATCCTCAAGAATAAAGACTGATCCAAATTCAAGGAATATGTGCTTAGAGATTGCTCAACCCATATCTGAGAAGGATACAAATGAGGCCACCTCTGTGGACTTTGTTGTGACAAAGATTGATATGGGACCTTCTTCTCATGAGTCTGATATTCAGAACTTTAATGTGATGGCAGCCAGAATGGTGGAGAGAAGTGAAAAGGATAAGCAATCCAAGGATCAATTGAAACAACAAGTGCACACTTTGTCTTCTTACTTGAGAGCCGTAGTTGATACCTCCACTATGCCACTAAGTGTAGATCACCAGCCAATTATATTTACACCAGAAGGAGTAATTGAAAAGAATGTTATGGATAATCTTCAAAAGTACCAAGCCTATGGAAAGGTAACTGAAGGATGGGTAGAAAAGGTCAAAACTCTCGCATGTGAATTCCTAGTCCACGCAAAATCTATCCATGATGAGGCCTTAATAAAGAAAAATACTATTGAGAAAGACTTGAAGAATGTCAAGAAAGAGGAGGCAGCCTGGAAAGAAATTGTGAATGATTTTAAACAAATGATAGAAATTGGAATGGACACCCTTGCAACTGAGAAAATCTTGCCTAGTAATGAAAAAGATTATCCAAAGATATGGATAGAAAGCATTAACTGGAAACTAGTGATCATAGATCAAGTTTCATCAGAGTTAGAAAAGCTCATGCTTTCATGTTATCAAGTGTGTACCAAACTCCAAGGACAACTCACTACTCTTCTCCTAGATGTGACATTGATGGAAGATTTGCAGGTGTTACAGAATAGCTTCTAGAACATGGTAGATCAACAGCTTTTTAATAGGACAAATTTCAGTGAAAATACCATCGAAAGGTTGATTGATATTTACTATTCCTTGAGAACTTCTATGCCTCAGACACTCAGCATGGTGACAGAACTAAGTGGCATTCATAGAAACTTGAAGACATGGAAAATGAGGATAGCTAACATCCTAATTCCCAAATGAAAATCCGTCACTTCGGCCATTCGACTTTTCAGAATCTTCAGAGACAAAGGACTTGGACAACCTAATGTGCCTACAGAAGCAACGACCTCATCGGCAGTGCAAGGAGTTAGCTGAGAATAAGTGTAGAGTTGCATTTTGTATAGTCTTGATTTTTGTTGTGTTACTCGCATCATGTTTTTTGTCTTTTTTTGTAAATAACTCTCATGATCGAGTTCCCTTTCTCTCCTCTCTATTTCTGTATTGTAATAAAGGATAATCTTGGCTCTTTTCATATGAGGTAGTTATCCTAAGTTCTCATTTTGGGTAGTTATTCTAAGTAGTTATTTCTACCAAAGTTGAGGAAGTTATTTCAAGTAGTTGAGGAAGTTATTTCAAGTAGTTGAGGAAGTTATAAAGTAGTTATAAAGGTGGTTAGGGTAGTTACCTTAGGTGGTTACCACTTCACCTATATATACCTCATTATTATTCAATGTAGGGGATTCCACTTTTTCACAAGCTTTGTATAAGAGACTTGGATAGTATTATTCAAGTAATTAAGCAATAGAGATCAATTTGGATGTGTGTTCAACTTATTCTCATTGGTTATTATCAATGTTCTTATGTTTGATTGATGATTACCTAATGCTTTCCCTTTTAACATTGAATGTGAAGAAGTTTATTTCAAGTTGTGGTATCTCAAACTTGATTATATGGAATTTATTTTAATCTAGATTCATACCTTATATGGCATTCAATCTTTCTTTATTGTTCATTCTTTAAATTTTTGAAAAATCCAAATACCCCCATTATACGAGGGAGCTGCCCCTCTCAAAAGCAAAGAAGAATTACCATTTCTTTGTGATTCTTCAACTATTGTGAACATTTTGTTGCTAATTACAGGGCAAAACAAAGTTTTTCAAGAAAGTTTCTTAAAGCAACAAATCCGTTTACCAACACACATATATATATATATATACATATACATATACATATATATATACATATATATATATATATATAGATATATGTATGTATGTGTATATATATATATATATATATATATGTATATGTATATGTATATATATGTATATGCAAATGTATATATGTATGTATATATATGTATATGTAAATGTATATATGTATGTATATGTGTGTGTGTGTGTGTGTGTGTGTGTGTGTGTGTGTGTGTATACGTATGTATATATATATATATAGACACACACACACACACACACACACACACACACACACGTCATATAATGGAATGATATGATATCATCTCTTTCACATTTAATTACCAATTAAACTTCATAATAATGATATCATCTAATTAGTTGCATAAATAACATCATCAATGTTATTCCTCTACAACACAGAGCATATTAATATTCTTTGAATGGGTTAACATCATAACACCATTACTAACATGATATCTCAACAAATATAAATAACATGGAATATGATTCATTACCTTTAACCAACTAATCTAGTTAACATCATTTATCTCATTATAATCATTTTTCAAATGAATATTTCGAACATGAGAATACCAAATCATGGTATAGGTATAGATCATGCCAAAGCAACCACACATTGAATCAAGTATCCACATCAGTCATGCAATGGTTCTCACAACTAGGCACAAGAAAGTAGGCTTGCATCTCAATGTAACAACACAAAAAATCAGCATGCAGGAACTTAATCAAATCATTGGTCTAGCACAATCAAAAGACATATATCAAAGTAGGGCATAAGATAACACTCATCATTGCATGCACTGCGATAGTGAAGAGTTTGAAGCAATATCAAGCACCACATAATGATCCACATTTAAACTACAAAAGATACAACCCATAGGCATAAAGCTAGGTCAACACAAAAAGTATGCAATGCAAAAAGGAGATGGGAAGCGTATTAAATTAAATAAATGGCACTTCATTGGATTTTCTTCAATGAAAAGTGCAATCAAGATGTTCAAACAATGGACCCATCAAAGAATTCAAAAACAGGACTAATCAAACAAAAAATTAAAAATCTAGAAAATGAATATCTATTGTTTTAGATCATTTCTCAAGTTTAAAATCAATTGCCCAAATATGGATCTAATGTATATAACCATAGATCTAAGCTAGAGCATGGATTTGAAAATGTGAGGTGTATGTTTGAATCATGTTGTTATTTTCTATGTAGAACTTGTTCACATGTTTTTGCATGATATTTGAATCTTCATGTACCATGCAATGACTTTATTTGGGAGCTTCTTAAGTAAGGATTTATACCATTTGTCAGAACTCTAGGATATTGAGTCAGCATTTATTTGGAATGATCATTTGAATACAATAAGAAAAAATGCACAAATTATGCAAGATGTTGACACAAGTAGCTAAATGTGATATCTATGTGTTTAAAATTTAAGTTGTTTTGATGCTTGATATGTGTCAAATTGGATCGTTAGGTAGTATGAATTAACTCAACTAGTCTTCAAATACAACTCCAAAGATTATAAATGAAATAATTCATTCATGAAATCAATAGATAATGACTAATTAGAAAATATTTGAATGACCTCAAACCCACATTCAAAATAAAACTTTAAATAAAAATTTTACAAATCATACAAACAAAATAGATTTATTTCACCAATATTAAAATTTATTTAAAAAAATATTTAACAAAGCTATCTGATTTCCACAATCCATTCAAATTTTGTATGCAATTTCTCGATTAGATTATGTGAGAAATTTTTAACCATCGCAATCTAATCCAGAAACTGCATACAAAATAATATTTAACAATTTTTTTTGAGCAAATATTAAAAACCTGAAAACATAAATCTAAAGTTTTTTAACATAATCTTAGTTATATATATATATGACAAAAAAAATTTAAAATGTCTTCTACAAATATCATATTCTATAATATTTATATTGAATGTGAAATAGAATGTCCTTGCTATCCATGAAAATAAAGTTGTTCATTGCCTACAAGACACTAAAATCTCAAACACATATATAGTATGCTACATAGCTTAGATAGAAAAAGTAATAATAAAAGATATTCAGTAAAAACCAACTAAACCATAGCAAATTGAGATAAATAATTATACAGAGTTCAGAATTTTATGACTGTCTTCACAGCTAAACTATGTATGACTACGAAACCAGATAAATAATGGAACACTAAAATACCATCATTCCTCTTCCAATTCTAAGATTTGTCTTAATAACTGTAGGTTCGATTTCAGCGAACATTGTGATTCTAATTGATCATGGTTATCAAGCGTTTCGACTAGAAAACTCCTCTCTACTTGTACAATGCTTTCGAGGGAGCCGATTTCATCCAAGTATTTGGTTTCAGTCAAGGCATGCAGATCATCACTAAAACACAAGTTATGATCTTCCTTCTCCTTAATATGAGTAGAACTATCACACCCATCTGATATTAACTTTCCAGGACTTGTCAATGGTGTTGTTTCTATGGGTTTACCTTCTGATATACAATTATCTTTAGTAGAAGCAGAAGATGAATCGCTTGTATTAGAATTGTGAGGTTTTGCAACCCTCCTGCTGAGATGAGCATTCCAGTAGTTTTTTATTTCGTTGTCTGTTCTCCCTGGAAGACGTTTTGCTATCAGTGACCATCTGCCATTCATCACAGGAAATCATCCAAGAATTATGTCAGTAACTTCTAAGATTGATAAATAGATTAAGGAAGACAATGCTTTACTTTTATGTTCTTGGATTAACATATAAGGTAAGAACAAATATATTTTATTGTTATTTTTTCTTTTTCTTTCAAACAAAATGGTGTTATTGCTTACTCAACCAATTTGTCGTAGCATAATCCAATTTACAGCAACAATCCAATCTTAGAATACGGAAGATAAGATAATCTCATTAGTGAGCACTGTGTTTTTTAATAGAAATGAGACACGGAGGACTTTGTCAAGGTGATTCTACTTGGAATTTGGGACTCCGCAAAAACATTTTGATACAGATTCAAGTGAAAAACTCAAAAAATTTAGAGAGTTTGAAGATTTAAAACTTGTTTCATGCACTTTTTATTAAAAAAATCTTAAAATCACAATAACATCACCAAGTAGAAGCTAATGTGATCATATATACAAATATAAATCAATCACATAATTACTAGTATATTTATATTCTAAAAAAAAAATGTAAATGCTGAGAGATAATGCCGAGAGATAATCTTTAATTTTATTATTTTTTGTAGTCCATAAACACACATGTTCGCCTTTTGTTCATACCTCCTCTATTACAAATGCATTCCCTATCTAGAATATTTAAATATATAACATATTAATAATAAATAAATTTAAAGTAAAAATAAATAGAAAATTCAATACAATAAATATCTTGTCTATATAAACACTTTTTACATTTATGATAAAAGGCTGACTTTATAGGTACCTATTGCCAAGTAGACGATACATTTTAATAATGAGGTCGTCTTCCTCTGGGGAAATATTTCCACGTTTAATATCAGGACGAAGATAATTCACCCATCGCAATCTGCAGCTCTTTCCACTCCGTTTTAGCCCTGCAAATCCACATCAATGTTTCTCGCCATTCATCAATTTATGTTTCTGGAATACGTATATTTCTGATGAATATGTTAAAAAATTTCATTGAAAACAACTTAGAAATTTATTTGATCATTTACAAAGAACAGCAGAAATCTCAAATCTCCGTCAATTTAGTTGTTGAAGATGGCATATTGACAGATTTTTATCAAATCTATATTGAAAATTTAGATCATACTTCACTACTCATCAATATTCTAAATCATCTTTGACCAAATATAAAAAATAAAAAATACTACCTGTTTTTTCTGGCACAGAATTCCATGAACCATCGCCATGGGTTTTAATGTATTTAACTAAAGTGAAGTCTTCCTGGGCACTCCACGCCTTTCTGTGGGCATCTTTTGAACAGCAAGGAGACCTCCCCATCTCAGACAAAACTTCTAAGCTTCTCAAACAAAACAAAAACAATTGCCAAAACTAGAATGAATTCTTCCTGCCCACTCCACGCCTTTAATTGCTTATCATCACTTTACTTATTTATTTCTCCCTGAAACATTAAAATAAAAATTATAGCTGTTTGATATTTGAAAACAGTCATACGCAAAACGTTCATCTACTGTGATAAGCAAAACGTGCAGCTACCGTTCTCTCTCGTTCTCTCTCAAAATTCGTTACTATTTTCGGTGCTGAATAGACGTTGCCGTGAAGAACAACCATCAATTTATTCTTCCTTATCTCTTTTAATGGTGGATCACATGCATTCATTGTTTTCATTTTAGCTGTTTTTTTTTTGGTACATGCTATTTCCTATTGCACCTTTTCTTTTTACATCCTTTCATCTACTCATTCTAATTCATGAATATGTTAAATACCATCACATTTGTTTCAGCATGTCTATACTATTTTCTATTGTATTTCTTTTTACAACACCCTTTCATCCACTCATTCTAATTCATCATATGTTAGATACCACCACATGTCCACATCATTTGTAGACAATTTATGCAGTTTTTGGTTTATATTAGCTTTAGTATGTAGCACATGGAAAGGTATTTATTACTTTTTGTAACATATTTTATATTAAATTCATTTCACATATTAAAGATTCAATTATTATAGGCAAGTAGCATATGGAGAGACATTTATCATGCTTAATCTTTATGAAATATTTGTAACTATCAAATTGACTCTACACATTTTTCAATAATTGTTTGTTGAATTCCTAAAGATAACCTAAACTGGTGGATGCCACTAGACACAAGATAATGACAACTATGGTAATGGTGGATGGAACACACTAGACACTTTGCCCCTTCTACTACGACTTTTGTCACTTAGCAATCTTTGACTATTGTGTTAATGTTTCATACTTTTGGCTATAATCTCATTTGAATGTTCACGGTATAACTTTTTCCAGCCACTTTTTTTTTGAATATTTGTAAAACTATTTTATAAATGACAATTAAGACATTTATTAATAAATCTAAAATCAAAAGTAAGTGTGTATATTGGGAATAAAAGTGATATTAGTAATTTTAATTTTCACCATTAAAAAATTTAAATTAGTTTTTCTTAGGTTTTTATTATAAATTTAAATAAATAAATTATTAAATTATTTAATATTTTTTAATTAATTACTGTTGTTATATTTTGATTACATTATAATATGTTATTTTTTATGTCTCTGGATAAGGCCCCTCGCCCGAATGTGTTCACTTCTTTGTTCTTTCAGAAGTGTTGGGATTTCATTTGCTTTCATGTTTGGAAAGCAATTGAAGAATCGATGACGAATGAAAATGTTCTTAAACAATTTACCACAACTTTTATTGCTCTTATTCCAAAATTTGCTTCTTTGTCTACTTCTTCATATTTTAGAACTATTTCTTTGTGTAATTAATGTAGCATCGGAATTAGGAATCATCAAAAACAAGTAGATCAATCAAAACACTAGACATGGTAATTCAATCATGAGAGCACTCATTGCAAATGAACCTAATCCTAAGCACACTCAATAGAGATATGAAAACAAAGCATTCAAAATGAAAGATTATGCAAACCAAATGCAGAATTGAATGCTCCTTCCATGCGGCTCCATTGTTGTTCTTTCCTCTTCAATGGATTTGTGGATCTCACCTACAAGTGCACATACAATTGAAAGCAAGATTGATGTTGGTTATTGGTCAAGAGTACTAGAAGCATAAGTTCGGTAGTTTTATTAAGGATTCGGATTAGGTTTGATTGAAAATCATCCAATTTATAGAAGAATTGGATAAATGACAAGATTGGCATGATGCAATTCAAATGGAAATTGCAAATCAACATGACAAAATATGACAAATTATGCACTTTCCATGCACAATTTGATTGATTGATAATTGATGACAAATTATGACACATTCCATGCCAAAATTGATTGATTATCAATTATGACAATTTCATGACAAATTGAAATGTCATTCCCATAGAATTAGGAGATGAAATAGGAGGGAAAAGAAATTAGAAATTTGAGAAAATTAGAAAATTGAAATTGATGACAATTAGGAATTAGAAATTGATGAAAAAAAATAGGAAATTAGGAACTAGAAGAAATTAGGTAAATTAATTAATAATTTGTCATTTATTAATTAATTTACAAGAGGAAGAATAATTAGCCAATTAAATAAAGATTTAATCGTAATGAGAAGACTTAGGATTAATAAATAATTTAGTAATCCTAGAAGAAGAAATGACAAATTAGGTTAAATGAATAAATCATAAAACCCTAGAAGACGAATTAGAAATGCAAAATGACAATTAGATCTTGATTGAAGATAATTAATGTCATGATTTTGAATTGATAAATGACCAATGCAACAAAATGATTTGATTGATAAATGCGCCAATTGACGAGGAACAATGACAAATTGATCCAAATTGACATAATTGAGACAGACAACGATCGATGACAAATCAGTCACAAAATGACAAAATTGACAAGTGGACAAGGATCGACAACAAAATAGATTGCAAGATGAGAAGATAATGACCACGATCGATGACAAATCGATCGCAAAATGATGACAAATTGATCGTAAAACGACAAGATGGATAAACCGATCGCCGTATGATAAGATTGAAAAGAGGACAAAACCCTAATTAGGATTGACGATGTCCAAAATGATAAGATTGATGATAAAATTGATAAGATTGATAAGATTGATAAGATTGATGATAAGATTGACAGGAGGACAACGATCGATGACAAATCGATCGCAAGATTGACAGGATTGATAAGAGGACAAAACCCTAATTAGGATTGACGATGTCCAAAATGATGACAAATTAGCACGCACATTGATGCAACAAGATAAGATCGATCAAAATCATGACTGGATAATGTTGTCGACAAGACCAAATTTGAGAACGAGATGATTGAAGAATGTAGAAGAATGACTCGATGTTCGCAATGTGCAAATGTTAAAGTATGACTTCGCAAGCATTGACCATTTTTGGGTGTCTACAATTTGGTGTATAAAATTATTACTAAAACCATTTCTTTGAGACTTTCCAAGATTATTCCTAAGATTATTTTTTTGGAGCAAGGGGATTTTGTTCCAAGGAAGGACACATTAGATGTCGTGTTAATTGCCCATGAAGTGTTACACTCGATTAGTTACTCCAATAAAAAAGCTATGATTATTATGTTGGATATGATGAAGGTTTATGATAGGGTTTGCTAGGAATTTTTAGAGCAGATTCCACTAAAGTTTGGTTTTGCTAGAAAGTGGTGTAGGTGGATTATTTCTTACTTTTCAGGTGCCAATTTTTATGTCCTTGTCAATGGAAACGCATGTGGCTTGTTCTCTTCTTCTCAAGGGGTTAGGCAAGTTGACCCTTTGTCCCCTTTTCTATTCATAATCATGATTGAGGCCCTCAGTAGATCTATCTCAGCCCATCATGCTTTGGCTTTATGGAAAGGAACCATGTTGCCATCAACTTTCATATCTATGACTCATATTTTGTTTGGTGAAGCCTCTATGAAAGAAGTGGAACTAATCAAGAGAGTGATTGATGCATATTGTGAAATTTCTAGTCAAATGGTGAATGCCTCTAAATCAAAGGTTTTCTTTATTAATTGTCCATCTTCTCTTTCAGCCAGGCTATCAAATGCTTTGGGTTATAAGTTGGCTTCTCTTCCCTTTAAGTATCTTGGCATCCCTCTATTTTATGGTAGGAATAAGAATACTTTTTGTGAAGGAATTTCTTTTTCTACTCGGAATAGAATTTTGGCTTAGAAGAAATGTTGGTTGTCTTTAGCTTGGATAATTTTGATGATTAAATTAGTGTTGACGTCAATTCCTAATTATATTATGTCAATGCTCCCTTTTCCTAAAGTAGTCTTAGAAAAATTGGAATCTAAACTTAAAATTTTTCTTAGGAATGGTAATAAGGATTCTAAAGAGAGGATACATTTGTTGAATTCGGAACAAATTTGTAGTGATAAGAATTTTGGGTGTGCAGGGATTCAAAGACTTCATATTCATAATTTTCTTCTTGGGGCCAAACTTGTATGGAAAGTATATTCTAATCCAAATTCCAAATGGGCTATTATAATGAGAGGTAAGTATTTGGATTCAGATGATCCTGAAAGAAATTTTACTACTCTTTAACTACCTTGTGGGTCTGAGATGTGGATTTTTTTGGCTAACCGTCGAAAAGTCTTACTATCTCACCTTTCCTAGGTTGTTCATAATGGTAACAAAGCTTATATTTGGGAAGATTCTTGGAATGGTCGCTTCCATTGATTAAGTTATAGGGTTTGGATACTCTGAAAGCTTCTTTACATTCTTTGTGGGGATTCAAGGTTAGTGATTATTTTATAGTGTCCCACAACAATGGGGTCTCTCACATTTCTTGGAAAAGTCTGGCGGAAGTGGATGTTCATTTGGATCAAAAAACTTGTCTTCAAATTGAATTGAGTAAAATAACTATTCATTTCTCTCATCTTCAAGATAAGTTGATTTGGACTCCATCTCCATCAGTTAATTACTCAGTGGAATTAGGTTATCAGGTTCTAAATGATCAAGACAATGATTGGAAGAAGAGATGCTATATTTTTTGTTGGTTTGATGTTGTTCTCCCAAAGGTGAGTTCTTTTCTAGGGTTATCCTTAAAAGGAAGGATTCTTAAAAGTGATCGAATGGATTTTTTAGGGATTTGTCTACATTTTAACTTTGTTTTATGTGGAAAAGTGATGAAAACTAAGGATCATTTGTTGGTCAATTTTGATTTTAATTCAACTAGTTAGTCTTGGCTTTTTGGTAAGATGGGTTGGAATGCTTCTCTCCCTTTCACATTACAAGGTTTAGCTGAATCTTGGCCTTTGTTAAATAGCTCCTATTATTTTTCTTTGGAAGATTTGGTGGATGAGATAGAGTGTACATATACTTCAAGAAATAAGAAATTAGATGCTTGTTTTACCTCATGGGATGACTATGTTCTTAAGAATTGGTAGGGAATCTCTCTCCCATTGAAAGGGAGTCTTCTTTGTAGAAATCTCCCAAAAGTGAATAGAAGACATATGAAATGGAAGCCTTTGAATACTGGTTTTGTTAAATTAAACTTCGATGAGGTGGCCAAGGGAAATCCAAGTGTGTCAGGTATAGGTTGGGTCTTAAGAAGTTGTAACGGGGAGGTTTTATTTGCAAGTGTGGCTTGTATACCTAATGGCTCTAATAATATGGTGAAAGCTTTGGCTTGGGTTACTGGTTTACATACAATGGTTAGTCTAGGCTTTAAGAGTTTTGACTTAGAAGGTGACTCTCTTAATATTATTTCATCTCTTAATAAGAATGATGTGAATAACTGGAGAATTAAATATGTTCTTCAAGAGGTGAGACTATTACTTCAGTCTCTAGATGAGTTTAAAATCCATCATTGCTTTAGAGAGGCTAACATGTTGGCAAACAGGGGTTTTTTATTGACTACAGGTTATGTTGTGCTTGATAAATATGATTTTATGGCCTATGGTGAGCTCGTGGGACTTGCTTCACATGATTATTGTTAAGTATGCAAGCACATGCATTTGGCCTTGTGTGGTTGTGTCCTTGGCTTTGGGTAGTTCGTGCCTAGATGCTTTGCTTAAGATAATATTTTTCTCGCATGTGTAATCCTCAATAAGGGCCAATTTTTAGTGTGTTGTTTTCATTCACAGATGTCAAATACCACATTCTTTGATGGGTTGTCTTCATCATTGCTCATCATACTTTCGAGTTGGTGGATCCTCCAAATTTTTGGCAACTCTTTTCTTTTCCCTGTGCCACATTGATCTTGTTTCTCATGCATGCTCTGTCACATTTTGTAGACAATTCTATATTTGGGATTTATTCTCTCCATTTGTTGTTCTATTATATGGCATTGTGGATTGTTATGGAGTATAAGCCCCAAAATAATAGGATTTCAATCACTATAAAGGGATGGGAATTTTCACCTCTGGTACATTTGATGTTGATAATTTGAAATCCATTTTCAAATGGGAATGTTTGAGGGTGCTAAGTGCAATTATCACCATTTTTGGGGAGGATGTTTTATATCTACGAGCTCTGCGAATTATCTATCACTCTTAGGTGTTGTCTTCCATTCTTTGCAGAATTATGGTCTTTTTTGGCAATTTGTTCTTAATTTTGTTAAGGAAGATTTAATTTCTTCTAGGGATTTAGAGAAAGTTGTGAGGAACTATGATCCATTAATGGGTAAGGGCTGGGTTGGGGGAATCTTTCCTAGAAAATTTCTAAAGTTGCACCCAGAATATGTCAAGATGTATGAGGCTGTCAAGCTGGGTTTAGAGGAAAGTACTTGTAATTTTTTTTAGAAACAACTTATGGCCTTCATGGAGATTGTTTCCCCATCTGAAGTTGTGCAGTTTTTAAACCTATTTCATGCCCTTCTTTGCTTGGTTAATTGTAAATTTCATGTTCATAAAAATGACTGGCATGTCGATTGAGGTATTGGCAAGCCTCCTTCGGAGAGATATAAGTTTGATATTCCTCTTTAGGCTTCTTGGGAGGAAGAATGTCATCTCTTGAACATTGGTTTGGGTCTGAATTTACCGAAGGAGGACCTCCCATCTCCGTGCTCATGGGGAAGATAGACATTTTCAAGATGCTACAGGTACGGTTGGACAAAGGCACTCTAAGGCTCTTATCCTTTCTGAACTGAAAAATTTAGTTTTTTGGGTATCAATTTTTGGAGGTGGTGTCTTCTGTGTAGGGTTAAAATAAGGAGGAGGTGGATGAAAATTCACCAAAATAATATCTTTAAGCATTATATCTACTTTTTTGGTCCTTTGTAGCTCGTTGGTGTTAGTTCTTGGCTTGGGTTTTTTGTGTCTCAGGTTCAACAAGTTTGATCATCCCTATCTTTGTCATAGAGTTTTAAGCTTTAGTGTTTGGCTTTTAGGGCAAGTTTTGTTCTTTTTGCCCTATTCCTATTCTGATACTTTAACATTATCTCTATGTATGGTTTTATTTAAATTAATATGTTTCAGGCCTTATTCCTTTTATTAAAAAAAAAATGGTTACTAAGAAATATTAATATTAAAAATTTAATTGATTAATGTGAATACAAGAACGTATAGTACCTCGCATCAGAAAATGAGCTTATGAATCAATTGTAGAAACCATGAAAGTGTAAAATAATTTATTAATGAAAGTGTAAAATAATTTATTAATAAGTATTATAATATAGTTGCACTATTAATTATAGTAATTAATATAAATATAAGATTGCATAAATCAAAAGGAAAACAATTTATTAAAATATATTTATTTAAAAAATAGACATAATATTATATAAATAAATTTATATAAATTTATTTTCTCAAATTAAGATAATTATTATACTACAATGACATTCTATAGTCTATAGGTTCAATTTGATGGTGGTGATTGTAAGGATATGGACTAATTATTTAAATGAGCTACTAGCAAGCATTTAACTTGTTATTTCTATCAATCTATTTGAGAGTATTGATTGGAATGTATAGACCTCAATTGAAGCTACAAATATGGCATTCATTAGAAACAAAGGAAAATAAATAAACATATATATACACAAGTAAGGTAAAGAAACTAAGAGTCTTCATCCTCTTTGAAAGACTATCCTTGTTGATGGTTACTTCCTCTACCATAAACTTGATTGCTTGGCCATGTTTTATCTAGGACAATGATATACCTATAAAAAAATTTATTGTTGGTGCCTATTATTAATTTAAACATTAATTTAGATTAAGATTAACATTTCACCCGTAGCATATTTATATTTTTTCTTGTGAATTTTCACATACACACTTCACTTTGTAATTATTTTATCTTGAAAGTCGAATATATTATGTTATACTAGCCAATTGCAATCCACAAAGTGAAAAATCACATTAATCATAATCAAAATGTATGTGTCATGTCATTCTTTGCTTTAGAATTGGTTGTGAGTTTTATTTGCCTCACTTTTTTTGTGTGTGTGTTTAACGCAAGACTATAGTAAGAAAAGGGAGGGGGGGTGAGTTGGAGTAATTTGATGACAATAATCTAATTATTTATTAATTTGATCAAAATTGATTTTTCACTTAAGCTAAACTTAGTACTTTATTTTATCTAGGTGTTATTCTTTTTTAGTTTGAGCTCACTTAGAGGCACTTCTAGTTAGTTTTTTATAGCTTTTAGTTAGTCTTTGAATTTCTTTAGTTCTTCTAGTTTTAGGATTAGAGCATCTCTTTCTTTTATAAATAAATTCATTCATTCATTGTAATTATATCTCCAATATTGTTTTCTACAATACTACATAATTCTCTGGTTGTTATAGAGCATACAATCTTTGCTTGATCTCTTTTGTGTGGTAGGTATTTTGCTTGCAAACGATTCTTCTCCAATGGTTGATTATCAAATTCTAGATGGTATTAGGGCATCAATATATCAAGTGCATGTCTTCATAATTGAGAGATCCAACTTGGGATGAATTTGTTGAATGGTTTATTGGACTGAAATACTGAGAGGGGGGTGAATAAGTATTGCCACAATTATAAAACTTTTACGGATATATATACCTCATCAATTAAGTTCATCATTATGAATCAGTTGATGTAGAATAAATAAACAACATAAACACAAAAAGACCACCATCTTATTATATGTGGAAAACCCAAATGGGAAAAACCACATTGAGTGTTAACTCTCAAGATATTATAACTAGTTATATGGTGTTTACAAAAAGGGTGACTCACTACCGGTTGGCTGATTGTTTGATTACAATCCGGCTCACTACTAGTTAGATCACTGCAATAGAAATAAATGAATTGAGGAAAATTTCATCTCCAAATGCATGAGTTCAATTCCAAGATAAGCTCAAATAACAACTCACAACAACGCAAGGTAGATCCTGTAAGGGATCTCTCCAACATGTCCATGACTATCTGTAGCAGATTTGGTAAAGGATTACTGCAACAATAACTGCACTCACAATTTTCCACATTCACTTTCACTCTTACACATATATCATATTCCACTTCTCATACTGCATACTTCTTTCATACTGCTACTACTCTCTTGTCCAAAATTTTGTCACACTTGTTGGAAACAATGAATCATTGAGAGGGGGGATGAATCAGTGAATTAATCTTTTTTCCTTTAACAAGAAGATACCAGTAAATAAAACAAACTAAGTGTTAACTGATAGTTTAAATAGTGCAACCAAGGTGCGTGAAATGATTTGCTAAACTATTAATATGCCACATATACAAAGATGCAACACACAACACCATATATATATGAGGAAAACCCAATGTGGGAAAAACCTCGGTCATAATAGTTGTTGGAGATCTTCTTCTCCAATCTAGCCTCATAATGAAACTCTGATTACAAAATTTAGGGCACCAACCCCTGATTTATGAGCACCAACTCAAAGGAGCACCAATTTATAGGCTACTACCTAAAGGAGCTACAACCCTTGCACTAAGCTACAACTTAGTGAAAGCAATATAAAACTCAGATATACAAATGGAATCACTATTGCAAATGAAGTTTTACAACCTTACAATTGTTGGTATTATGGATGACTTTGTCGTGTGTTGCATTGGTTTTGTCATTGATGTCAACACTTATCTTTGTAGAGGTCTACATTGATCATTTGGCACTTTGGTTATATTGGTTTGTTGTTAAACTAACACATTATGGTCCCGACATGAATATTGGCTTATGCACATTCACTAGTATATGTTTCACTGACAACTCAGGTAGTTGATGATGAATTGTTATCATCTGGAGATCATTTGGTTATGTCGAAGACATGGATTGGATGTTTACATTTGGTGTTTTTCCTGTTGGACTAATCGGGTTCACATATTTGCCTTAACTGGCAGATAGGTCTAGGTTCTAGACTGGTACAAGATATCATTGTCTAGATCAGCACGACACATTTTGGAAATGGTTTATTGATTGGATAATATGTAAATGTATTGAGGCCGACATATTGTATTGCACCAAGACTTATTTTGTAATTGATTTAAATGTAATATCTTTTAGGAGCCGACCTAATCATAAGGTCTTAGGTTTTGTATAAATAATTGTAAGATCTTATTTGGAAGATGTATGCAGATATTGAAGATCATTTTGAAGAGAGAAAATAAGAAATTCCTTGTGCGAATCACACAGATATTATTTGAAGGTTGAAGGAAAGGCTATGAAGGTTTTTGGTCCTCATGCACAAAGCTTAAACCAGTACTGAATGCAGCATTTGAAGATGCAATATTGAAGCAATACATTGTTATTGGATTTAACCATCCAACTGTGTAGTTAGTGTGACTCCTATTTTGTGATTGAATAGTGAGATCTAGGCAGTTGGCCTTTTTGCATGTGCAGACCCCTTATTGTAATCACTTACTCTTTGCAGTAGTATCATCTGATTATGGGTAAGGTTTCCCACCATTTTTTTTCCCCTTATAGGGTTTCCATGGCAAAATCTTTGTGTCATGTGTTGTGGATGTTGTTTTCCTTGTGTCATGTGTTGTGGATGTTCTTTTCCTTTATGTTTCATGTATTAAGTTGTACTGGTAATACTATAACTATTAATCTACTTTACCGACACTAGGTTTTAAGTTGGAATAATTTTCTTTAGGTTATAATTTATTGACAACTGATTCACCCCCCCCCCCCCTCTCAGTTGTCCTTCCCAGTTCCTAACAATTGGCATTAGATCTTAGTCCTATTTTTGTAGAAGCCTAATAGCTTGAGGAGATCCTATGGAAGCAAATATCTTCAGGAAGAACAATCCCAAAATTGATGGAACTAACTATGGTATATGGAAGATCAGAATGGAAACACATCTGAAATGCATTAGAAGAGATATATGGGATGTTACAAAGAATGGCTATATTGATCCTAATCAGAATAACCCTAATCCACTGACCTTGGCTAAATACTTAGAGAATGATTACAAAGCAAGAGAAGCACTTCTGGGCACATTATTAGATCAACAAATCATAGGTTTATCATACAGATCTACTGCAAAAGCTATTTGGGATAAACTGGAAACATTGAATGAAGGAGATACCACTATCAAAATTGCAAAACTGGAATGTTACTGAGTCAAGTATGAAACTCTAAAAATGGAAGAGGATGAAAGAATTTCTGCATTTATGGAAAGAGTTAATGAAATTGTTTTAGGAATACAATATTGTGGAGGATCTTTAAGTGAAGATGAAATTGTTTCTAAATTTTTAAGAACTTTGCCACTAGCTTACAAAATGAAAGTGATAGCTATTAATGAGTTGAGAACAATGCCTAATACATCAGTATCCAGAGATACTTCGGTTGGAAAACTTTAAGCATTTGAGCTTGAAGAATTTGGTCTTGTTGCTACAATCAAGACTGATATAGCCATCAAAGCACCATCATCATCATCATCATCTGACAAAATTGATTGGAAAACACTTTATGCAAAACAACTTGAAGAACTTGAAGCACTATTTGCAAGGAAGATGCCTAAAGGTCAAACAGGAAGTAAGCATGAAGGTAAACCTCCTTTCAAATGTTTTATTTGCAATAAAGTTGGTCATATGGCATCTAGGTGTCCTAATAGACATTCAAGACTAAGAGAGGAAACAAAAAGAACATATAAACCTAACCCTTAATATCAGAGATACAGATTTAAGAAAAATAGAGATAAGTCATGTTACTATGTAGATGAAGGTGTTACAGATGACTCGGATGAAGATCCAATAGATAGTGGATGGGCAATTGTTGCAGTAAATGAAGATCAACTGACACCTATTGTCAAACCGATAGAGCAGGCACTAGCAACAAAAACTGAAGAAAAAGATGAATGGATCATTGATAGTGGATGCTCGCATCATATGAAAGGTGATAAAAGAAAATTCTTATTATTTCAGGAATGTCATGGAGGTTTACTAAGATTTGGAGATGACAAATCTTGGCTAATCAAAGGAAGAGGCACTATATCTTTGGATGGTAAGCACAATACTGACAATTTTTATTGTGTTGAAGGTTTAAAGCATAATCTTTTGAGTTTTGCTCAATTAGTTGAAAAATGATTTCAATCACAATTCAAGAATGAAAAATGAAAAATCATAAACCAAACTGGATTGGAGATTGCAACCAGTAATTAGACTAAAGGTAATATCTTTCATTTGAATATCGGCAATAAGACATGTTTGATTGCACAGATTGATGAAAGTTGGTTATGGCATAAAAGAATCTGTCATGTGAATTTTGATTGCATTGTAAACCATAGTTCAACTAAGGTAGTAAGGGATTTACCTAACATTGTGAAACCTCATAATCCGGTATGTAAGGAATGTTAAATGGGAAAGCAAGTTAGAACAACATTTAAGAGAATTTATGAGAAATCCATAGTATTCTTGATTTAATTCATAGTGATTTATGTGGTCCAGTAAGAACAAGAAGTTGTCATGGTGATAGATACTTTATGCTAATAATTGATGATTATTCAAGAATGTGTTGGGTTACTTTTCTCAGGGAGAAATCAGAATCTTTTGGGAGATTCAAGATATACAAGGCAATGGTAGAGAATGAAACCGGCAACAAAATCAAATGTTTGAGATCTGATCAAGGAGGAGAATTTACATCTAGGGAATTCAATGCATACTATGAAGAGAATGGAGTAAAAAGATAACTATCAGCATCCCAGACACCTCAGCAAAATGGAGTTGTGGAAAGGAAGAACATAACTATACTAGATGCAGTAAGAAACATGGTGATGGAAACAAATCTACCTCATATGTACTAGAGAGAAGCAGTGAATACAATGGTTTATACTTTCAATAGAGTTCACATCAAAGGTGAAACTAGTAAGACCCCTTATGAACTATGGTTCGGTCATACTCCTACTCTTAAATATTTCAGAATATTTGGAAGCAAATGTTATATTAGGAGAGATAAGTCTATTGGAAAATTTCATCCTATAAGTGATGAAGGAATATTTCTTGGTTATTCAACTAGAAGCAAGGCATATAGATATTATAATAAAGAATTGCAGAAAATCATTGAGAGTACTAATGTGAAGATAGATGAACATTTTAGAGGAGAATCGAGATCTATAGGTTCTGAACTAGTAGTAGAAATGATTATAAATGAACTAGCACAGATTGCACTAGAACAAAATGTAGAACCAGTCACACCGGCATCATCAAAGTACTCAACTATGACTGAAGAACAACATCCTGTGAATGTAAATCAGAATAAACCCAGGTATGTAAGATTGAATCACTCAAAAAATTAGATAATGGGAAATAAAAATCAAGGTGTTATGACAAGAGGAAGATTGGAAAATGAAGAGGTATCTTTCATTTCTCAAGTTGAACCAGCATCAGTTGTTGAAGCATGTCAAGATAAATATTGGATAAAAGCAATTGAAGAAGAATTGGAACAAATTGAAAAGAATATTACTTGGATATTAGTTCCCTAGCCTAAAGACAAAAATGTAATTGGAACTAAATGGGCATATAGAAATAAACTTAATGAAGATGGTGAAGTAATTAAAAATAAAGAAAGATTAGTTTGTAAAGGTTAATCTCAGAAAGAAGAAATTGATTATAATGAAACCTTTGCACTAGTAGCTAGAATTGAAGTAGTTAGACTATTTCTTGAATTTGCAACTCACAAGAACTATAAAGTTTATCAAATTGATGTAAAATGTGCATTTTTGAATGAATATCTTGAAGAAGTTTACATTGAACAACCTCATGGATTTTCATTAATAGATGATAAGGATATGGTTTACAGGTTAAGGAAAGATTTATATGGATTGAAGCAAGCTCCCAAATCTTGGTATGCTAGATTGGATAAATATCTTTTAAAGCTTGGATACTCAAAAGGTAATGCTAGCAGTAATTTGTATTATAAAGTTACCAATGATGATATTTTGGTTATTTAAGTATTTGTGGATGATATCATTTTTAGAGGTGAAGAAGAGCTATGTAGAGACTTTGCTAACAAGATGCAGGAAGAATTTGAAATGTGTATGATTGGAGATAAAAAAATTTCTAGGTTTGCAGATTTCTCAAATAGATAAAGGTATATTCATATGTCAAACAAAATAAGGAACTTTTGAAGAAATTTGGAATGGAAAACTCCAAACCGATAAGCACTCCTATGACTACAACTGATAAATTGACATCAAAGAATGATTCAACTCCTATTAATCTGACAAGGTACAAATCTATGATTGGAGGATTATTGTATTTGACACAAACCAAACCTAATATAATGAATGCATTGTAAATCGTTTCAAGATTTCAAAGCAATCCTAAAGAAAATCAGGAAACTGTAGTAAAAAGGATTTTTTGGTACCTACAAGGCACAACAAATCTTGGTTTATGTTATCCTAAGGATGACAATTCTGAGTTATGTGCATATACATATGCAAATTGGGTAGGAGATGTGGATGACAGAAAGAGTACCACTGGAGGTGCATTCTTTCTTGGCAGAAGATTAATTTATTGGATCAACAAGAAGCAAACTTGTACATCATTATCTACAACAAAAGTAGAATATGTTAGCAGCAACTAATTGCACTCGGGTATTATGGATCAAGCAAATGTTGAAGGAAATTAAGGTAAAATGCAAAGAACTGATAATTATTCATTGTGATAACTCAACAACAATTGAGATTGGTTGATGTGAATACTAAAGAGAAAATTGCAAATATTTTTACAAAGCCTTTTCCTAAGGAAACATTTGAATATCTCAGAGAGAAGCTCGAGGTAATCACCCCGCTGACAGAGACCTGAATGATGCAAATTGGCATCAAACCGGTATGGACTAACATAAAAATATTTTTTCAGCCTTGATGAAGGAGAGCTACTTCTCAAGGGGAGTAGTTAGCTGTATGTTATGTTCTGATTTTGATTCTTAATTGCTTTGGCATTTGATGTCTAAGGGGGAGAGATATCTATAGAAAAACATTGCTCTTTGAATATTGGGGACAAATGTATTTTTGGTTTTGGTTATATTGTTTCTACTTTTGGTACAAAACTTTGTATTGATCTATTTTGGGAGATTGCTGGTATTTGGCATTCTGTTTTTGGCACTTAGATGTTTTTCCATCTAGTGTTGCCATCAATGCCAAAGGGGGAGATTATTGGTATTACGGATGACTTCATCATGTGTTGCATTGGTTTTGTCATTGATGTCAACACTTATCTTTCTAGAGGTCTACATTGATGACTTGGCACTCTAGTTATATTGGTTTGTTGTTGAACTAGCACATTGTGGTCCTGATATGGATATTGGCTTATGCATAATCACTGCTATATGTTTCAGTGGTAGCTCAGGTAATGTATGATGAATTGTTATCATCTATAGATCATTTGGTTATATTGAAGACATGGATTGGATCTTTACATTTGGTTTTTTTCCTATTGGACTAATCGGGCTCACATATTTGCCTTAACCGATAGATAGGTCTAGATTATGGACTGGTACAAGATATCAAGTTCTATATCAGCATGACACATTTTGGAAATGGTTTATTGATTGGATAATGTGTAAATATATTGAGGCTGACATATTGTATTGCACCAAGACTTATTTTGTAATTGATTTAAACGTAATTGTAAGATCTTATTTGGAAGATGTATGGGGATATTGAAGATCATTGTGAAGAGAAAAAATAAAAAGATCCTTGTACGAATCATGTAGATATTATTTGAATGTTGAAGGAAAGATTATGAAGGTTTTTGGTCCTCATGCGCAGAGCTTAAACCAATCTCGAATCCAACATTTGAAGATGCAATATTGAAGTAGTACATTGTTATTGGATTTAACCATCCAACTATGTAGTCAGTGTGACTCCTATTTTGTGATTGAGTAGTGAGCTCTAGGTGGTTGGCATTTTTGCATGTACAGACCCCTTATTGTAATCACTTACTATCTACAATAGTATCATCTAATTATGGGTAGTGTTTGCCACTGTGGTTTTTCCCCTTACAGGGTCTACATCAAAATCTTTGTCTGATATGTTGTGGATGTTGTTTTCCTTTATATTTCATGCATTAAGTTGTATCGGTAATACTATAATTGTTAATCTGCTTTACGGGCATTAGGTTTTAAGTTGGAATAATTTGGTTTGGGTTATAATTTATTGTTAACTAATTCACTCCCCCCTCTAAGTTGTCCTTCCTAGTTCCTAACAACACTATTCTCCTCTACTAGTTTCACCCTTACCGGTCTATATTCTCTTCACTCATTCTGCAAGTTGGCTTTTTTATCATCTTTCTCAATCCTTCTTTCACAATTCCTTCCTCTTGTTAACTCATACTCACTTACTCTTAATCAAGATCAACTTCTACCATTTTATAACCTCTATGTTCCATGCACTCTTCACCGGTTGTTCATTATACCAGTTTGCTCTGCTTCACCTGTAAATGAATACTTTTCTCATAAACACTTTAAGTGTTTTTCTCTTCATCTCTTAAACAAAAATATCACACTTGTCTTTTTACTGTAGCAGCATCTTTCTCTATCTCGATCTCTTCACTTTATCCCCTAGTTTCCCACCAAAACACAATTCAAATTCAAAGCACTTAGGTTTTCTTTTCCCAACACAATCTATATTAGATCCTATACAGTCTGTCATGGGTCGATTACCTATACTCTAGGGATGCATCTACACATGCTTTCAATTACCTAATGCATGCTTTCTTAAAGATAGAAATCGCGTACATGATTTTCTACTTTGAAATATGTCAGCTCATAGAATACTTAGCTATTTCCTTTTTGAGGTCTTCTTATGATCGGATTTCCTTTGCATTGATCTATACACCAACTACTCCCTGATCTTCCTCTATCATTCTTTCTTCCTTGAGCCACATCAGTCAGTTACAATCCCATGATTTGTGGTTGTTTCATTTATGTCGACTAGCTGTTTCACCATCCATGACGATGGTGGCTTTACCGATCCCTACATATTTTCCACCTCAGCTCCACATGGCATCACCATGGTCAATCACTCAGCTCATCAACACATAGTCAGTTCTTACTTGAACATTCAACAAACTCATATGGGTACACACCCTTACCGGTGAGTCCTTCTTCTGATAACCGACAATGCACACTACACCTGTAACACATCTTAACCTGCGATGGTTTATGATAACTTTAACATTCTGCCTCTTCATCATAAATAGGCGGCCAAACTTCAAACCAATATAAGCTCTATCGGTTATCACTTAACATTCTCACCCACACATGCATCTCATCTCATACCGATGAAGTCATTGATAGCCTCAACAAGTACTTTTATTTCACCATACTGCTACATTATTCTTCATCTCAGATGACATACCTCTACCAGTAGCTTGCCTGCAATACCAATTGACATTAATGACAACTCAATGCCAACAATCTCCCCCTTTGGTAGTGATGTCAACACTCCTTTTTTGGTTTCACTCCCCCTTTGAGATAAATGGTGAAGGGAACCTTAGTCTAACACCAATAATCACTCCCTAGACAACTTCTTCTTAAGTCATTTTGTCCCCCTTTGTCCATGCATCATGATTCAATACTCCCCCTGAATCATGCATCGTCTGATGCATTTAAGTGCTACTAGATGGTGGGACAACTCCCATTTTTTGTCTCAAAGACTCAAAAGGACCCAATGGAAGTGGTTTTGTAAATATGTCAACAATCTGCTCATTGGTAGGAACATATTCTACTATAACCTCTTTGTTTGCTACCTTCTCCCTCAAGAAGTGATACTTGATTGCAATATGTTTTGTTCTTGAGTGCATTACTGGATTCTTGGAGATGTTTATTACACTTGAGTTATCACACTAGATTGGAATAGGTTCTGATATCTCCACTTGTATGTCTTTTAGTGTCTACTTCATCCGTAAAACATGTGAAAAACATGTCAAAGTTGCTATGTATTCTGCCTCAGCGGTAGATAGTGACATTGAATCTTGCTTCTCACTATACCATGATACTAATCGGTCTCCTAAGTAGAAATCACCACCTCTTGTACTTTCTCGATCATCAATACTTCAAGCCCAATCTACATTAGTATAAGCCTACAAAGAGAAGTCTCCTTTCTTTGGATACCACAAACCATGACTGATAGTCCCTTGCAGATACCTTAAAATTCTTCTAACTGCATTTAAGTGAGATGGTGTAGGAGTAGCTTGGAATCTTACTACCATGCAAACAACTTATACAATATCCAGTCTAGATGTTGTTAAATACAATAGACTACCAATCATAGACCAATATAATGTTTTCTCAACTTCTAGTGATTCATCTAGTTTGCTCAACTTACAACCGGTAACCATGGGAGTGTCGACTAGTTTGCTGTCCTCCATTTGAAATTTCTTCAGCATGTCTTTTGCATACTTGTCTTGGGAGATGAAAATTCCTTTTTCCTTCTAAGAGATCTGCAAAACCAAGAAAATAGGAAAACTCACCCAACATGAATATCTCAAACTTTGTCTTCATCTGATCTGCAAAATCTTTGCACACAATGTCCTTGTCTCCACCGAAGATAATATCATCCACATATATAACAACTATAATAATATGATCTCCATTTACCTTGACATACAAGTTGATGTTTGCATTCCCTTTCTAGAATCCTTGCTCCTTCAAGTATTTGTCTAACTGGGAATGCCATGCATTGGGAGCTTGCCTCAAACCATACAAAGTTTTCTTCAATTGACATACAAAACTCTCATCTTCATGCAATGATTACCCTTCTGGCTGTTCCATATACACCTCTTCTTCAATATTTCCATTGAGAAAATCAGATTTCACATCCATCTGATACACTTTATATCCCTTGTAGGCTGAGAAAGATAAAAAAATTCTTATTGCCTCTGACCTAGCCATTGGTGCAAAGGTTTCTTCAAAGTCAATACCTTCAACTTGAGCATACCCTTTGCAAACTAACCTTGATTTATGTCGATCTATCTTACCTTCTTCATTCATCTTGTTCTGGTAGACCCATTTGATACCTGTGATATTCTTGTCTGTCAGTCTAGGAACAAGTTCCCAAGTCTGATTTTTCTCAATTTGTCTTAATTCTTCATCCATGGCATTTACCCACTTCTCACTTTTTCTAGCATCATCAAATATTTTGGGCTCTACTTCAGTCATGAGACAAAATTTTACCTGCTCACCTTCTCGGGCTAATCTCCTTCTGGTCTGCACACTTTCATTCCTATCTCCTATGATTTGTTCTTCCAGATGATTCTTCTGCACATATCGGTTGGGAGTCTTGTTTGGTACATCTTCTAACGGTCCATTGTTAGATTGGTCTTCATATTCCACATTTGACTTATCAATGTAGGGTGTAGGTACAGATTGTCCTTTGTGTGGATCTTCATATATTCTCACATGTACACTCTCAACCACTCTTCTCAATCCCTTGTAGCATTTGTAGGCTTTATTATTGGCTAAGCATCCCAAGAAAATTCCTTCATCATTGTGGGAATCAAAACTTCCCAATCCATCAATATCTTTCTCGATGAAGCATTTACTTCCAAACACTTTAAAGTGTTTGAGTGATGGTTTCCTTTCATTCTATAACTCATATGGAGTCATTCTACTATTCACCCTTAATTGAACCTAGTTTAAAGTGTAAACAGCAGTATGAACTGCTTCCTTCCAGTATATATCCGGTATGTTGGCCTCATTCAACATTGTCTTGGCCATCTCTTTTACTTTCCTATTTTTCCTCTCCACCACCCCATTTTGCTGAGGTGTCCTTGCAGCTGAAAATTATCTTCAAATTCCATGTTTCTCATAGTAGTCAACAAATTCATTTGAAGAAAATTATCCACCCCGGTCAGATCTTAAGAACTTTAACCGGTGTCCACTTTCATTTTCCACCATCTTCCTGAAAATTTTGAATCTCTCAAATGCTTGTGAATTATCATGTAGGAAGATTACCCAAGTCATTCTTTAGTAATCATCTATGAACAACATGAAATACCTTTCTTCGGCCAAATCTCTTGTCTGTGTTGGCCCACATAACTTGGTATGTATCAACTCCAAAGGTCTTGAGGTTTTATATTCTTTGGTTTTAAAATTGACCTTTGCTTGCTTACTTCTGACACATTCATCACATAATGTGCTTGCCAATTTTATGATTTGAGGTATGTTTCTCACATACTGGTCCTTTCTTATCTTCATCAGATTGTCAAAATTCACATGGCCTAGTCTCCGGTGCTACAACCAACTTTCATCAACCTATCCCATCATGCATTGGCACTCATAAAATTCCTTCTGATTGTAGACATTACCCTTTGTTCTCTTTCCTTCTACTACCACCTGACTGGTACTTTTCTTCCTTATCTGGCAACTAGTAGAATCAAATGAGAACTTGTACCCTTTGTCACACATCTAACATACACTCAATGGGTTATGTTTCAAACCTTCCACATAGTACACATTGTGAGCCTTGAGCTTTCCATCAATATTCAGTGTACCCCCACCTTTGATTTTGATGGAGGAGTTGTCACCGAACCAGACTAAACCACCATTCCAATCATCAAACTTGATGAACTTTTTCTTATCTCCGATCATGTGATTTGAGCAACCACTATCAACTACCCATTAATTCCTCCTTTCAGCATGCAGAGCAGTCTGCACAATCAGGCTAGACTTTGTCTTGTTTTTCTCCTTCTCTACCCAAACTAGTTTCTCTTCTTTCTTTTCCTCTTCTATCACTTTGTGTTCCAGTTTTGATTCCAACTTTTCATCTGGTACAACTTTCTTTTTCTTGTGAGTTCTTAGCTGATAGTGCCTTTCTATGTGACAAATTTTTTGACACTTATAGCATTTCACATTAGCAAAAAAAGATGTACTCAATACATTCTTGTAGAACATTTGCATGTTACTCCTACTTTCATAACTCTTGTGACCAAACTCATTGCAATTATAACACATGATATTTGTACTTTGTAATGCAAAAAATGAGTTTCTACTCTCAAAAATAGGGTTGATATTCATTTTCCTACAATATGCCATTCTATGACCGAACTTATTGCACCGATGATAATAACCATGAAAATTTGGTACATACCGGTTAGGTTGTCTTGAACCTAAAAATGGCTGCCTCACTAGGGTGCTTCCTTTCATGCTGCTAACCCTTGTGAATCCTTCATGATCAATGCTTGCATTTATCCTTGGATCTATGTGTTGGTGCATTGAGTATGGTCTCTTGTTCATTGATTTAGCATACCAGTTTGTGTATCGGTTTCTAGCAGCATCTGCATATGTCTTTTTGCAAGTATCCTTGCCCACTATGAATGTCTTCTTCTCTTCACCTTCATTTGTAGAAGTCAATTGAACTTCCTTATCCGACATGTCTTTTCTATTTTAACTTTGACCTTTTACAAAACCTAAGCCACCAGTATCTTTGGATTGCTTCTATTTGCTCAACATCTTGTCCAAAGCTTCAATGCTACCTTCATACTTGCTTCTCACTTTTATTTGTTCCTGACTTTTCTCCAAGTCCTTCTGGAGTTTCACTATTTTTTCTTCTAGATTATGATGTTCCTTTTCCTTTTCACTTAGACTAGTACTAGTGCCTTCACACATCCTCTTGGCCTCTTCCAACTAAAGTTTTAAATATATAATAGTTTTCTAGGACTCTTCAAGATATTGTTCCAACAACTCTTGCTTTTCAGCTACAACCTTGTTTACCTTCTTCAACTCTCTTCTTGTTTTCTTTAGCTCATCTATGACACTAATGAGTTCTTCTTCAATATCTACTTCACCTTCTTTCTCTTCCTCTTCTTCTTATTTAGGTACCGGTACCTCTTGAGCCATAAAAAGGTTTTCTCTTAATTGATCACCACTCCAACAGTCATTTGAGGCACTTTCCTCATTTGTGGTGTCATCTTCATGTGTGTAAGGACTGCTCTTCTTCTGGTAGCCCTACCTACCATGCCAGTAGACATATTTCTTCCTATCCTTACTAAATGATCTACTACCTTTTGATCGATCATCTTCATTCTTGTCACCATAAGGGCATTTAGCATCAAAATATCCAATCTTTCCACAGTTGCAACATTTTAAGGGATGCTTGCCTTTATATTTGCTTGAACCTATCTTGAGTCTTCTGACAAATTTTTCCATTATGTCATCAGAGTCTTCACCAGTTGCATCATGAGAAGATTATTCTTTTCCTTTTCTTGATGTCTTGAATGCAGCTTCTTTCTTCACAACATCAATATCAACAGTCCTCATCTCATAAGCAGTTAGGGAGCCATACAAATCATCCATTGTGAAGACGTTCAGATCTTTTTCTTGTTTTATTGATGAGACCTTTGTATCATACTTAGATGTAAGAGATCTAAGTACTTTCTTCACTATAACCTCATCTTTTATTTCTTCTCCAAGCCCTCTAATAGTGTTTGTTGTTTCATCAACCCTTTGGAGATATTCATCAATCTTCTCTTCATCTCTCATCTTCAAGCCCTCAAGCTATGCTCTCAAAGTCTGCAACTTGGCTTCCTTGACTTTAGCATCACCTTCAAAAATCTTTTGCAACTTATCCTAGGTCTACTTGGTAGAAGAGCAGTGCATGACTTTAACAAACTCATTATTGGACAACCCAATAAGAATGGCATTCTTGGCTTTAGAATTGTTCTCATATTTCTTCTTAGCATCTAGATCAGTAGGGGAATTATTAGGAACTGTATATCCATTTACAATGGACATCCATATATCACAACCTAGAGAGGACAAATAGGTTTCCATTCTTCTACTCCAAAACGCATAGTTGATACCATAAAACATAGGGGCTTTTGAGGTTGATTCATTTCTATCCATCATGAACACTTGAAAGGATCTACCCAAGCTAGAGAACGCTTTTGACAAAACAGGGCACCTAGGCTCTAATATCAATTGTTGGACACAATGGATCACTAAGAGGGGGGATAAATTAGTGATTTAATCTTTTTTCGTTTAACAAGAAGATACCGGAAAATAAAACAAACTAAGGATTAACTAGTAGCTTAAATAGTGCAACCAAGGTGTGTGAAAGGATTTGCTAAACTATTAATATACCACATATACAAAGATTCAACACACAACACCAGATATATATGAGGAAAACCCAGTGTGGGAAAAACCTCTGTGACAATAGTTGTTGGAGATCTTCTGCTCCAATCCATCCTCACAATGAAACTCTGATTACAAAATTTAGGGCACCAACCAAAGGAGCACCAACCCTTGATTTATGAGAACCAACCCCTAATTTATGAGTACCAACTCAAAGGAGCACCAACCCCTGCACAATTTATAGGCTACTACCTAAAGGAGATACAACCCCTGCACTAAGCTACAACTTAGTGAAAGCAATATAAAACTCAGATATACAAATGGAATCATTATTGCAAACGAATTTTTGCAACCTTACAATAGTCTCCTCTGCCAGTTTCACCCTTATTGGTCTATATTCTCTTCACTCACTCTACAACTTGACTTTTTTTATCACCTTTCTCAATCCTTCTTTCACAATGTCTTGCTCTTATTAACTAACACTCACTCACTCTTAATTAGGCATAAATTCTGCTAGTTTATAACCTCTATGTTCAATGCACTCTTCACCCATTGTTCCTTATACCAATTTGCTCTGCTTCACTTGTAAATTAATACTTTGCTCATAAACACTTTAAGTGTTTTCCTCTTTGGCTCTCAGACAACAATATCACACTTGTCTTCTTAGTGCAACAACATCTTGCTCTATCTCAAGCTCTTCACTTTATCTCCTGGTTTCCCGCCAAAACAAAATTCAAATTCAGAGCACTTAGGGTTTCCTTTTCCCTACACAATCTACATTATATCCTATCCAATCTGTCATGAGTCAATTACCTATACTCTAGGGATGCATCTACACATGCTTTCCATTATCCAATGCATGCTTGCTTAAAGATAGCAATCATGTACAATATTTTCTACTTTGAAATTTGTCATCTCGTAGAACACTTAGTTGTTTCCTTTTTCGAGGTCTTCTTGTGATCGGATTTCCTTTGCATTGATCTAGGTGCCAACTATTTCTTGATCTTCCTTTGTCATTCTTTCTTCCTCAAGCCACAGTAGCCAGTTACAATCCCCTGATTTATGGTAGTTTCATTTATGTTGACTAGCTGTTTCACCAACCGTGACGATGGTGGCTTTACCAATCCTTGCATATTTGCCACCTCGACTCCACATGGCATCACCATGGTCAATCACTTAGCTCACCGACACACAGTCGGTTCTTACTTGAACATTCGGCAAACTCATATCGGTACACACCCTTACTAGTGAGTCCTTCTTCTTCTGCTAACCTGCAATGCACACTACATCGGTAACACATCTTCACCTCCGATGGTTTATGATAACTTTAACATTCTACCTCTTCATCATAAATAGGCAGCCAAACTTTAGACCGGTATAAGCTCTACTAGTTATAACTTAACATGCTCACCCACACATGCATCTCATCTCATACCGATGAAGTCACTGATAGTCTCAACAACTACTTTTATTTCACTATATCGGTACATTATTCTTCATCCTAGATGACATACCTCTATCGGTAAGTTGCATGCAATACCAGTTGACATCAGTGAAAATTCAATTCTAACAACACATCACACCATCATTCATACAAAACACACACCCACATATCCTTTATGTATATATATATATATATATATATATATATATATATATATATATATATATACCAGTAAGCACATACAAAAAGATAATATGTCAACCAAGCATAAACGATTTACATAATAATACATTGCTTAGATCAACACGTTACTGATGTATGTTTTGATCAAAGCATAGGGTAACCAAGTCAACATTCATTGATCTTCTATGCACTTCCTTCACATGCTTCAATTACTTAAACACATGCCTCAATTACTGGGACAAAACAAGATTCTATCAGACCCATAGATATCGACCCATAGACGTAAATTCCAAGCATAACAACTCCTATCTTCAAGATACAGATGCCACACATTTTGAAAATTAGGATCCAAAAATCATAATGTAAAACAAACATTCAGATAGAAATTCAATTGATACAAGAACTAAATACAAACCATGATAAGAAAAACATAGAATTCTAGAGAAGAGGATCTTTTCAAAATAACTCTAGTGTTGGCACTTGATCATTTGTACTATACTGATAATGTGTGTTTCCTTGATGCAACTAATATATGTCTATTGTGCATAGTGATAAGATTTATGTATGATGACTATTTTGTATGTTGTTATTGATGGCAACTATGTTTCTCTAAGTCATCTAAGTCCTACAGTTAAACTGGCTAGACTTAACCAGTAAAGCAGAAACAATTTTTATCAGAACTAGTAATTAGGACTTCAACCAGTAAATAATAGACAATGTTACATTCCAACAACCGGTGCATGATGTTGGCATTATACACTCAAATGAGAATAGATGATGTTGTCATTGATGACAACTAGCTGGTAACATGGTTCACAGTTTACATCGAAAATAGACATCATCTACCAGCACCAACAGGAACTACAAGTCTATTCTTATCGGCATCCAGCGTACACCAACAGAAGATATTACCGACACTCCTAGCCGACATGGAAATTATATTATTTTGCATTGTAATATTATTGTATAGATAACATGATGTATTGTAAAGACTCATATATGTATCAGATCTTGTAGATCATTTTGAAATGAAATTAGGTAATGAATGCAAGTGGTATATGAGAGCGAATAACTATATATGCATTATGATGTAATTATTTTATGAGAAAATAAGAGAAGAGTAGAGTGAAACAAGGTTTATGGTAGAGGTATCTGACAGATCTTAAACTAGTACTGAATCTAGCATTTTAGATGCTATTTTGAGCAGTACATTTTCATTGGATTTAACCATCCAATTGTAGTCAGTGGGACTCCATTTTGTTATTGAATAGCGAGCTGTAGGCTATTGGCCTTCCTAATGTGCAGGCCCCTATTGTATAAGTAATATTTATTCATATTGGCCAGTGAGTGAATATTATGGGTCACAAATCCAACCGAGGTTTTTCCCCTACCGAGTTTCCTCACCAAAAATATCTGTGTTATGGTGTGCATTGATGGTTATACTTTTGTTTCTCTTTACTACATTATTATTTTGTTACCGGTATATTAATTTTGGTTATAAAGTTGCAAACAAGTTTAAATATTTTGTTTACCGGTTAGACACTGATTTAGCCCCCCCTCTCAGTGTCTTTGGGATTGATCAAGTATTTAAAAATTGGTATCAGAGCCTAGTCATCTATTTGCACAAGCCTAACAGCTTGAGGAAGATTCTAAAACTAGTACCGATGGAAATTTTGAGACAATAGTTGGAAGGAGCTCTTGAAGATTTTGATGTAGGAAAATTGAAGAATATCAATCTGGAAGAGGAACTCAAAACTCCTCGTGAATTCATCAAAGAACTTCAAGATAACCTAGTTATAGAAAAGAATAAGAGAAAATAATTACATGTACAATTGCAAAATCAAGATGATCATGAAAAGGAAACTCTTGGAGATATTGCAAACAAATTGAGACAAGAGAATAGTAACATGAAGAATGAGATGCAAGATTTAACCATGAGACTATGCAAGGATATTGCAGATAGAAAGAGGAATGAGGAAGATTTGGCTAGAAGACTTAATGAAAGTTCAGATGAAAATCTAAGGCTTAGTTATGAAAATTATATGCTTAAAACTGATTTGATTCACATGCCACATGGCAAAGAGGAACTTATGAGACAAGTTAGCACTTTGGAAGGTGAGTTGGTCACTGCAAATGAATACAAAGACAAATTCAAGAAGAGTTCAGATAATCTTGATGATATTCTAAAAAGTTAGAAACCTGATGGAGAAATAGTTGGACTTGGATTTGAACATGGAGAAAGTTTTCGGATTGCAAACAATCATAATCATGGCAAATCAGTAAGGCAACCTAATGTTTATTAATTTAATGGGAATTTTTTTAATTGCAACAAATTTGGTCATAGAGAAAATTAGTGCAGATTTAGGAATAATCAGAATACAAACTTACCTACTAGTCAATGTTCCAAATGCAATAAAAATGGTCATAACTCCAACAATTCCAGAATGAATGTGAAATGCTATGTTTGTGGTAGATTTGGACATTTATCTAATCAATGCAGAACTCAAACTGGTCAAGGTAATGGAAAGGCTTTTATGAGAAACAATGTAACTTGTTATGCATGTAGCGACAAACAATAAAGGATCCAATAACAAAGGCAAAGTAAAGGTGACTAAAATCAAGCAAGAATTTTCTAAACAATGGATTAGGAAGAGAGATCAGAGAAGTGATGAATCTGTCTCTGTATCGATAGAATCGGGTAATCCTGCAGTGACAGGAAATTTGTCATCTAACTAAGGAGTAATCCTTAGGGGTAAGGCGACAAATTAAAAATCATGCAGTTACCCTCGATTGGTGGTAAGAAGTTATATTTCTTCTTTATCGGCAAATATGTGGAGTTTTCACTTTACCGGTGAAGCATTTATTGCAGTTGTAAGTTAATTTTTGGTTATAAAAGCTTGATAACTTCTCATTTCAATTCACCAAGCATCCAAGCATTCAAAAAGAGTGAAATTAAGCAAAGGCATTCTAAAGGTGAAGTAGCAAAGGTCTTTTTAGAGCATTCAAGGATTTCTTAGTTAAAAGGTATTTATCTTTCGCAATGGCATCTTCATCTTTTGTTCTTGAATTTGTAGCAAACCCTACCACATTGGTGAACATAAAATGACCTAGACTCGTTTTCAAGATCATTCCTAAGATAGAAAAACTAGATGATTCTATTGGTGCATTTTCCAGAATTCCGAAGGGAGTCACATTTGCTGAAGACCCTAGGGCATACACACATTGTTACATAGAAAGTTTAGGGTCCGAAGATTTGATGAACATGTACATGAATATAATCACTGATAAGAATGTGGTAGTGAAACTGGAATATAAGGTAGTTGAGGATTTAGGTTTCATAGATATCCTCCATATGCCAGAATTCTTAGATGAAGTTGTCCGCTATGTTCTTAGCAGGGTTCATGATGAATTTATGGAGTTGGAATCAGTATTTAAGATTACCAAGGAAGCTATTAGGGTTGTTACTAGTTTACCCTCCACCAGTTCTAGACCTGAAAAGAAGAAGAAAATCCCTAACAAAGAGGTTATGAGCTTAATCAAAGCTACATTTGACAACATGTCACTTAGGGTCAATGATATAAAGGATAAAAATGTTAAATTTTCTAGCATGGTCATTGGCTAAAAAGTTAGTCATACAAATAGGTTGAATTTTGTATCTAGTTCATGCATTCATAGTGCACATGAGATGATATTGAACAATGCAAAGATTGATATTTGTGAATGGTTAAAGGATGAACTGTTAGAGAATTTGTATAAGATCAAAGGTGATAAGAAAGGAACATTTAAATTTGGAAGTCTCATTGTGTGTTTAATGCTTTACTTTTCAAAAAAGATTCCCGATATAGGACAGAAGGATTTTGCCTATATATTTCTATTGGAAAATAGATAAAGGAGGTAATTATCAGTATAGGATATGTTGGTAAAAGACTATTTCAAGAATTTCCAAGCTAAAATGAGACAAACGGAAAGGATTCCACAAAGTATTATGGATAAATATGATAAATAGATATGTTTGTAGTGAAAAGAGATGAAATCTAGATGGAGGTAGTTAGACCCAGAACTGTCTGGATTACTGAAATCGGATATGAGGTGGATTCTCACATCTTATATTCATATGCTAAAATACTCTTAGATGCTCCACCAGAACCAATAGAGGTGATATTTGGTAATGCTGAAACCATTGAAAGTGGTATTGCTATGATAAAGAAGATGAAGAAAAGAGAGAAACAAATGAAAGATGCTTCTAAGTTGGTAAAGGATGTTAGAGGAGTGATGAATCTTGGCGGTATTGTTGCTAGTGTGACATAAAGTCAATCAGAGCAAAAACTAGTAGCTCACATTTCCCCTATGGCTACTTCATCTGATTCTGACACTGATCGGGCAGTTGAATTGAAGAGAGTGAATAGGAAGAAAAGAAAACCCTCACCAGCACCTACTCCATCTCCCAAGATGTCGTGCCCAAACTTTAGGGCACAAAAACGGAACAACAAATTTTTTTTTGACGTCATGAACTCGCTATAAATCCTAATACATAACGACTGTATTTAAAGTTTTGTCTTATCAAGGAAGTAATTAACTTACTTACTAAGGTTAAGTTAAATAACCAACTCGAGCGAGTGACTTGATTGATGAAGATTAATTTGCATTGCCGATTAGTTAGCTAGCTCAATTACCTAAGACAAGTTGTCGCTAATTAAACCAAGGAATAATTGGTTACCTTAAGGTATTAAATCATTCCCAATCCATATAAGGATAATGCTATTGATTAATTGATACGCCTGCGAAATTATTATATACATCCAACTGATGAGGGTTCGAATTACTACAATGTCGTTTGTCCACTAAAACCGACAATAAGCTAAGGCCAATTCCAATTTTCCCTAACTTCTTAATTTGTCGATTAAATTAAATTTGGCCCAAGCTTACCCCCAAAGGGTTTATGGTCCATAAAATTGGTTCTACAAATTTCCCCTTTTTTGGTAAATTTTCCTAATACCCCAAATATAATTAGGGAAGTCTATTGATTAATTAATTAAATTATTCGAGTTGATGTATGGTGTTTCCGATTTTGATAACCCCTTCATTCTTAAATCCTTTTTTTTTAAAATTTCAAATCTCCTAAGGAGTAAATGGACGTATAATAATCCTATCATTAATTAACCCCATTTCATATATTAAAATCAATGTTTAAAAATTCCATAATATTTCAATTATAAACTTAACCCCAAATTTTATACTAAAATCTAGCTTTAAATTTCCAATTTAATTTCCCTTTTATCTATATATATATATATATATATATATATATATATATCACATTATAAATTCTTAAATTCTAATCCTCATTATAAATTAAAATCAATTTAAATGTCCCCAAATCTAAATCTCCAATATGTATATAAATATATATGTATATATAAATATACATATATATATATATATATCAATATATTCATTTATATATATATACATATATATATGTATATATATATATTCTTATAATGCTAACCCTAACCCGAAATGGGGTTAGGGTTGCATTTTTACATATTACACTTGTCTTATGTTATTTTTACCCCTTATTATTTTTTTTTTTACATATTATACCCTAACCCGAAATGGGTTAGGGTTTTATATTAACCCTTTTTCTTTGTTTTGTTTTCTTTCTCTTTTTTTTTTGTTTTGAAATGTGACTGCAGGTACGGAGGCGGAGGGTTTCATGCGGGGAGAGCGGAGGTTTTCGCAGGGGTTCGGGCGCCGCTGTGCATACGCACAGTGGCGGCAGCGCCGCCCACTGTGTGTACACACAGTGGCGGACGGCATAGCCGCCGCCCACTGTGTATACACACAGTGGCGGGCGCCGTTCACTGTGCGTAGCACAGTGGCGGCCGCGACCGCCCACTGTGTTACACACAGTGCGGTGCCCTTCGGCGCCGCCCACTGTGTGTAGCACAGTGGTTCGGCCGTGGCCGTCCACTGTGTTGCACACAGTGGCCCGCGAGACTTGCTTCCCTTTTTTTTTTTTTGCAACATTTTTAATAAGTTTCGTGGGTTGATAAAAATGGTATAAGATGTAGTTTTTTTTTTTTAATTTCCAATGTATATTATGTGTATTATATATATATATATATATATATATATATATATATATATATATATATATATATATATATATATATATATATATATATATAATATGCATAGTATCGTTTATGAATATGCAGATATTTTCTTCTACAGGCCTCCACAGAGCATTTTTTTTTTGATGCAGAATATATATATATATATATATATATATATAGGATAAAAGGGTTTATTCTGCATTATATTTTATATGATTTGTAACAGAGATGCACAGGATTCAGAATACATGTTTTTGTTTCTTTTTAAATTTCGTTGTTACAGAGGTATACATATACAGGAAATCTTATATATATATATTTTCTATATATATAGGTATATATTTTCAATATATATACTTATATACATATAGAAATATATATATGACTAAATGTTGAAGTAATAGGGTTAAAACCCTTATATTGATCTGAGTTTTTTTTTTTAAAACCATCTACATTCCGTTTTAGTCTTCTAACAGCATTTAGAATAGATCTATTTATTTCTTTCTTTTATTTAAACTTGCTACAGAAATGAAATAGTTCTGGTTTTCTTTTAACAGTCATAAAATAACAAAATCTAAACTATGCAAGTAAATAGTGAGAAATAAATAAAAAAAACAATACTAGTTCACTCCTTTTTTTTTAAAACAGTCATAAAATTACAGAATTTACACTATGCAAGTAAATAATAACCCTACTGCACTTCTTTTTCTTTTCCTTACTAATGCAGTAAATAAACTCATGAATAGTAAATAAGGAATCCTAATGCATTTTTCTGTTACTTTTCTTTAATATTGCAGTAACTAAACATGTTACAGACCAAATTTAAATGTAGTCTTCTACAACACAATAGGCATCAAAATATAATAAAAATTTACATTACTTTCCAGAATGATAGGTTACAATAGCCCAATATAAAAATGGGTAGAATTTCTAAACAGTCATCTTTCTCTAATCTTTACACAGAAAATAAAAATTACATTTATTCAAATAGAAACAGAATCATTTTAAGTCCTATATTTACATCTGCACTTTCTCTTCTTTTTCTTTTTCTCTTTTTTTTTTGCATTTAAATAAAAATAAGAATCCTGAATAGAAGTCTGCAACACATCAATCTGCAACTCCTAATCTTTTTCCCAAGCCACCTGCAAGTAAATTTTAGGACTGTGACCATGGGATGCTCACCTCCCAGCCTAGGCTTACCAGAAGCCACCCCCGAGCTAGGAGAATCAAGGCATAGACGGGTTACAACCAAGCAATACAACATAACAATAGGGAAAACACACAACACATACACTTTCCCATCCCAAGCTACACTATCACCACATTTGTGGAGATAAATCTATGGGTGGAAGTGGACCAAGTACCGTTGGGGAGACTGCAGCCAAAAAGAATATCACAAGCCCCCTCATGGCAACACAAATACTCAATCAGAATTCATCCCAACCACCTTATGCCCCCCCAAAGGCTCAAAGCCATTTCTCTCCCCTTATGACCCCCAAATGCATACACAAGGCTATGCAGCAAGGGTCACAAAGGACACCCTTGAGATCACTCTCCTTAAGGAGAGCCTCTCACCCAAGGCTGTCATGCTTCTTCCACCCCAAGATCATCCTACTCTCCCAAGAGTAGGAGATCTTGGACACTCCCAAAACAAAAACACAAAACAGAAAAAACATAGAAATAAAACTACACATTATTTCCTTCTACAACATTATACATACACACTTCCTTTACAAGCAAATCTTTCCTTCAACAAAACAACATAGCTAACATAAACAACATAAACAAGAGGAGATAACAACCAACCTTATTCTGCCAATAGGTATTCTAAACTTGGTTGAAGATGAGCTGCCCAATCCACCCAACTTTCTGCAAATCTTGGCCACCAAATTCCTCTAAATTTTCTAAAACTGGTTTTTCCTTTCAAATTTTTCCAAAAATCTCCAAAAGTGGAGAGTGGGTGATTAGCTCACTAAGCTTCCATTCTTAGCCTAAGAAGGCCTCTCTCACTCCTTCCAACCTCTTGGATAGAGTGAGTGATCTCCCATTGGGTTGGTCTTCCCTAGGTCTTACACACTCCCTAACCTAGGTGCCTAGAGAAGGGAAATGGAATGGGGAAGAGGGATTACTATCTCCAAGAAGGTTATCCTACCAAGGATGGCACTCCTATAGATGGAATTCGTCCATCTTGGGAAAACCACTTTTTTGGGTGGTTAAACAAGTCCTAAGGGAAAGACACATGGCCAATTTTGGCCTTCACCCATAGGTACCCCATGAGGCCTAATAAAAAAGCTCTAAAATTGACTCTAGGAGTTGATTTGACCTTCAGAAAGTCCACCTGAAGTTAACCTACGGGTCAACTCTGAGTTGACCTTCCTTGTGGCTCTCTAACCTAGATTTCTTGGTTCCTTCAAGGATAATTAGGGGATATAACCATTAACAAAAATAAAACCTTCAAAAAAGGTGACATGACAAATTGCCAACACAACATACTACATAGGTGTCAAGTGACACTACAACATAATTCCACATCACAATAAACACATGGCAATTGTCCCTTAAACAATTTAAATATTCCAATAAATACAAATTACACTCATGCAACATTTTACATTTACGAATAAAATACAGTACATACGGGGTGTTGTCTCTCCAAATAGACAACCCCTGGTTTTACTAACGCACATTGGCCTAGGCTTGATTCTCCCTAATATTTCCATGGTCACATGGATATTTTCCTGCACATCTCAATTTAAACATTAGTACTTCCCAAATAGCCTCATATAAAATATAAAATCACATAATCAGAATACAATACATTCATTCTACAAAGACTTGACATTATGAAATATAATTTGTCACAATTCAAAGCAATTTCCTCATAATCCTCAAAATTTGATCCATCTACAATATATGCAAACATTTTCCAAACATTATATCTAATCCTGAAATTCAGATAATAACCTGCATCATCACAACATTACCCTAATCTAGAATCATATAATATTCTATAATCCACAAGGCATAGAAATGAAGCATCCACATATATCAATGTTACCAAAATCGCGGAATCATGAAAAGTTCTATATCCATAGTGTGTCCAAACTAGTATCCAAAATAGTTCCAAAATGAAAATAACTGAAGAGATAGGATGGGTTGGGGTAGGGCCTCACACAAGAAGTCAAGCACACAGAAAGAAACAACAGGCTGTAAGTGAGCCCAGTAGTCCGAAGAAGAAAGTAACTCCAAAGAAGAAATTTGAACCTAAGGCACTGGATACTCTTACACTGGAAGAGTCAATCATTGAAATCACCCAAGAGGGTAACCTTGGAAATATGAATAAACTTTATCATTCTTTCAAGGATTCAGATAAGGATACCATAGAAGAAAGTATTATTTTGTATCTAGACATATACAAGAAGGTTCTTATAGAGGTCACAGATATTTTTCCAAATGATTTATACTCAAGATTAGAGACTAAGATAATGTCTGTTATGGAGCTTGACAAGAAATTAAAGGTAGAAGCTCTATTAGTTGTGCATCCTGTTAATTCCAAGTAGTAAACTGATGATTTAATATCAGAGGCAAACAAAATAGTTTTTGTGAGTGGTCACTGGAAAGTTAGTCTTATGGCTAGCAGAGCTAAGGAAATTGCAGATGAGACAACGGATAAGTGGGATATATTTTCTATGGAAAGAGAGAAGAAAGTAGAGAAGTGCAAACAAAAAATAGATAAACATTTTTCTAAAGTATATCAAAAGGTTGATAAGGGTAAAGGAAAAATTGGTAGTGTACCTAATATCATGGTCAAGGATAACCTTCCTCCACTAGCTCAGGACACCCCAGCAATAACTCCAAAGGCATCGACGCAAACTGATAGTCAATCTGAAAAGAAGGTAGAGGAAATGATAATAGATGACACTAATCCAGAGTTAGACATTCTTTTTACTATGAATGTAGACACTCAAGACTTTAACATTGTCATGGATAAGGAAATAGATGAAGTTACGAAAACTGAAACCACCCTTGATGATACTCAGCTTAACATTGAGAAACCAATAGAAGCAGAAGTAGAAGCACAAACTGAAATTGGAATAGGGCATGAATAGAGTATATCTGAACTAGCAGTCAGTAAGGCAATCAGTAAGGATGATAGTAAGGATGAAAATAAAGTTGAAAAACATAGTGAGCATAAAGAAGAAATAGTGAATAAGGAAGAGGTTAATGATGGAAACAAGATAGCAGAAGTGGTTAAGGAATCCGAAGATGAGAAGAAACCAACTGCAAAACCTCACACTCTGCCTAGCACTTCCACCATAGATTATAGACCTACTAATGTGACAAATGTACTTTTAGATTCCATAAAGAATATCACTGAATGCAATGCCTTAGCATTTAAGGCCATTGATGATACTTTACCTATTTTGAAATTGATTGCACGTGATTGTAAGATAGATCATATTTCTGGATATTTAGGTAAATTGGACACATTGTCCAAATTCATTGCTTCAAATATTCTAATTGTAGATAAAATTAATGAAGAGACTGTTAAGGAAAGGGTGAATAAGGAGAAAGGTGAATTATTTGATAAGACTATTAAGGACTATACAAAGCATATTGATTCTTTATTACCGGTACTTAATTCCTCTATTTTGGAATATAAAGAATTGTATAAGGAAGCATGCAAGCCTCACCACCTAATAGAGGATATTGATAAGGAGATAAGGAAAATACAAAAAGAGATTGATGATATAGAAAATAACATGATAGGTTCTTTGGAACTTACTTCAGTTTTGGATCAAGAAATGGCAGTTTTTCAAGAAAAGATTGAGAAATTAGAAAAGGAAAAAGCAAGGATAAGAATGGAGGCATGGGAGATGAAAAATAAAATTGGTCCTAGATTGGACAACCTTCTATCAGAACAGATTGAGCTATCTAATGAAACCATTCAAGGAGAAAGATCACTGAAGAAACAAATGCATTATCCGACTGGTATGATTCGACAGACTGAAACCATTATTTCTAACAGCACTAAACTTATGCAAAGTCTTTGTTACCAAATTTTGCACATGCCAAATTTAGTGCCCTAATGAAGCCTTTCATTCATTCATTTTGAAAAGGTCAAATCATGAATGAGAAATAAGAAATGCAGTATTTTTATCTAACTTGTTTGCTTGATGTGCAAATAAAAGAAAAGTAAGATAGCATGTGGGTTAAAATGTGGCTCCCACGAGCATTGAGCTCAGCATGCTGTAAATCATAGAGATATTTATGCTCCATTGCAGATGAGATGGCATGGCTTAAAAAACTTCAAAACAAATGTAATCGGCTTGTGTAAGGCAATTTTTTACCTGGGAGCCAAGTTGGGTTTACAAAAGAAATGAACTTTCAAAGGAAAACCATTTATCCCACATTGGCCACACAGAGGGAGTTTATCGCATTTAAATATAAGAACACATATAACTATAGTGTCAAAGCTTATAGGATTTTGACAAGAAGTGGCTCATGGCCTAGTGGACCTAGCATGCGTGCACATCTCAAGGCATCCAATTTTTTGTGACCAGCTAGTGGGAAGAGGTTAAATGTTTAGCAAGTAAGAAAGATCGGGTGTAGATCATAGAAGATCCAATGACGATCACTATGTCATGATGGTTAGATGCTCGCCAGATATCATCACGAATTATCGATTGATGACGTGGCAAAGCAAAGAGTATAAGACCAAGAACATGTGGCTGACAGGTGGCCGTCCAGTGGTTGGTGGCATGGCATGGAGGGGTAATTTATTAAGAAGACCTTGGCCACAATGAATCTCTAAAAGGTTTCATTGAAGGCTCAATTTGATCAACATAGGGTATATCAAAGAAATCAAAAGTAGTCTCGCTGATAAAATAAAGATATCGATGAAATTGTAGGTTCGATGAGACTGGTAAACAACTCGCCGAGGGAGTAGTTTGGCCAAAAGAATGATATCCGATAGAACAAGATGTGTGGCAAGCCCGATAGATAGGTGGTGCCAAGGTTGATCTCCAGAGCCAATTAGGGGTAACACATTTTGACATGTGGCATAAGAGAGAAGATCGGCTTAGGTGCTAAAGATCGAGCAATTTCAGGGAAGATCAATGATAGTTCAAAAGATCTAAGGGCTATCGCCATATCGCTATAGAAAGAAGCTCGCCAATTATCTCCGTGACTTGGCAACAAAGTACATGCGGAAAAGGTGAGTGCCCAGGTGGGTTAAGGGTCGTGCAAGTCCGAAAGATCCAACGAATGTCACTAAGGAGCAAAGAAAACTTGCATGCCCAGTTATCACTACCACTTAGCAACAAGGTGGGTCCAGGTTCAGTGGCGGTTAAGATGGTAGTTCAGATGGCAGATAAGGTGGACCCGCGAGCCAACCAGGAAGTAACATGTGGTGGGCCCAATAGAAGGGGATAGCAGCTAAGGCAAGTTAAAGGCTGAGAAAATCATAGTTGAACAACAAAAATTAGAGAAGATCCGATGGTATTCGCCAAGTCGCGGTGGGAAATTGCTCATTAGGATTTCCATCATAACCCAGTGACTAAGGATGGAAAATGTCATCAGCCATCGAAATAACATGTTTGAGGCCACACTGAGAACCTGATAAGGAAGCATTTTGAGGATGGAACTTTCATCAGCCATCAGAATAAGTGTTTCAGTGCTATTCTGATGGCTTGATGGAGAAACCGTTGATGGAGTGCGCAATTTGGGAAATGTCATCAGACATCAGAGTAAGTATTTCGATGCTACTCCGATGACCCGATAGAAAAGCAGGTGAAATGCAAGTGTATCATCGGCCATGGGAACAAGTGTTTCAGTGCTAACTCGATGACCCGATGAAGAAAGAAATGCTAGTTACAATTAGAAGGTGAAAGTGGTGGCAAGCAAGGTAGCATCTAGGGATCCATGCAAAATAAGAAGAAGTCATCAAGTAGTTTGTGATCCATGCAAAATAAGAAGAAGTCATCTGGTTAATGCAGGCTATTATTAAGCTCAGAGCAAGTTTGCATGATTTTTTATCATGATCTTGAGGTGATAAGGCTTGATTTTGAGCACCACATGGGTCAACCTTTAGTTGACTAAGAATTTGAACTGAATTAACCACTTGAGAGCAAGTTTGCATGAGTTCTTTTTGTATGTTTTGGAGCCTACTTTTGTGGCTTTTATTTCTACATGAGGATCAGCTTTCAGAAAAAGATATTTTCAGTGTGAGTTCATCTTCAATCATTCTAGAGTTATTTTTCTTCTACCTTTTGGAAGATTTTTGTATAAAGTGAAATTTTTTGATCTTTCTTCACTAGTTCTTGATGATTCTTTTGCTGGTTTTAGCAGAGAATACATTCTTGTAGCTCATATGCAGTTTTTTGATAGAATACTGAATAAAATTATCAGCTTATACCTTATATTTTGGAGTTCATTTTCTTATTCATGATGGAGAGCGAATTTATTGTGTTATTGCCTAGATAACCTATAAATTTTCTATCTCATTTGTAAGTCACAGGTTGTGCATTGTGATAAGTTTGTTCATTTGGTTGATTGTGAAAGTTTTCTTTCCTTTCAATTTTTTAAATTTTAAATCCTTTGCATGAAATATTTATGTGCTATGAACCAGAAGTCTATTTGTGCAGATTGGTGTTTTTAGGAGTGTATTTCTATCATTTTGAGATATCTTATTGATGCTTCACTTTGGTTTAGCATTTGTAAAGTCTTTCTACTTTCATTTTAAGTTTTCCTATCCCTTTTCTTGGTAAAGATTTATTGTTATTTACAAGGAACCAACCCCTCATCTGGAGGTTAATTCTCATTATAGGCAACCCATAGGCCTGAGAATTATCCCATGTGTCACCAAGTTGCTTGAGATTTCAACTTGTGCATTACGAGTGTGATTTCAGTGACAATAGTCTTAATCTAATTTTGGTGGATATCTTTCAAATTGTACATAACCAGTTAAAAACTTTGAGGTATAATTTTTAATTCTTTGATTCTTTTTGACATCCTTTGTCATTGATGTAAAAGGGGGAGTAGTGTGGGAGAAAAATGTATAGAAGGGATCATTTTCTCAGGGGGGTCACTCTTATTCTTGGATCAGTTTTGGACTTCAAATTTTTGGATTTCAGCTTTTGGATTTTTCTCATGAGTGTTGCCATCAATGACAAAGGGGGAGATTGTTGGCAGTATACACTTAGATGAGAATAGTTGATGTTGTCATTGATGGAAACCAATTGGTAACATGGTTCACAAGTTACACCAACAACAGACATCATCTACTGGCACTGACAAGCACTACAAATCTATTCTCACCAGCATCCAACCTACACCGATAGAAGATCTTATCGACACTCCTAGCTGACATGGAAATTATATTGTTTTGTATTGTAATATTATTGTATAGCCGACATGATGTATTGTAAAGACTCATATATGTATGAGATCATGTAGATCATTTTGAAATGAAATTAGGTAATGAATGCAAGCGGTATATGAGAGCAAATAACTGTATATGCATTATGATGTAATTATTTTATGAGCAAATAAAAGCAGAGCAGAGTGAAGCAAGGTTTATGGCAGAGGTATCTAATAGAACTTAAATTGGTACTGAATCCAGCATTGTAGATGCTATTTTGAGTAGTACATTTTCATTGGATTTAACCATCCAATTGTAGTTAGTGGGACTCCATTTTGTTGTTGAGCGGTGAGCTATAGGCTGTTGGCCTTCCTGCATGTGCAACCCCCTATTGTATAAGTAATATTTATTCATTTTGGCCAGTGAGTAAATATTGTGGGTCTCAAATCCCACCGAGGTTTTTCCCCTACTAGGTTTCCTCACCAAAAATATCTGTGTTATGGTGTGCATTGATGGTTATACTTTTGTTTCTCTTTACTGCATTATTATTTGCTTACCGGTATATTAATTTGGGTTATAAAGTTGGAAACAAGTTTAAATCTTTTATTTACCAGTTAGACACTGATTCACCCCCCCTCTCAGTGTCTTTGGGACTGATCAATTATCTAACACATGAAAATCATGAAGGTTGAGATGATGTGGTTTTGCAAAAGCATTGAAGACTATCAGATGAAGATATGTTTGTGACCACACATGCTGAACCTATCAAGTGAATGAGATTTTATTTGACAGAACATATTAGTTGATGGAGACTTAACTGGTAGTGATGAAAATCACTCAAATCGGTAAAATGACACAAAATTGAATTCATTATGTCAGAGGCTGACATAACTAAAGTGTACAATGTAAGATTGTCTAGATGCATTGAACCTAGGAAATTGTAATAACATTCTACGATGACCTTATGATAATTTTAATTGTGTGATAAGGTATGAAAAGATATTTATACAAGACCTTGAGAGTGTGATATGTGATGAGCGAATTGTGTATTTTTGATAGTGCGAAGATCAAAAAAGTTGAGAGATGACGTTTTTGTAATATTGTAATTTTCTGAAGCGGATATTATCAGAAATAGAAGATGTTATACTGAGATCATTTGTACTTGTTGACTCCCTAACAGTTGCAACAAGAAAATCCTCTTACAAGGTCACTCCTAATAGGGTGTAGTCAGATCCTAATAGTTTCAATCATTAAATCCTCTTACCAGGTGACACATTAACTTGTGTTTTCGAATCCCAGTAACTTGGGTACCTCCTAGCAGGGCTGGTCCTCATAGACCTTATTATATAGCTCTTAATCAGGCTTAGAAACTTTTAACAGGGTGTGCCCCTAACTAGGTGTTATAGACCTTAACTAGTCAAATCTCTATACTATAGATAGTGGATCTTGTGGCTACTAAATCCCACCATGGTTTTTCCCATTTGAGTTTTCCATGTATAAACTCTTGTGCCATGTGGTTTATGCTTTGTGCGGTGATTGCATATTCAGTGTTATTACTTACATATCCATTGAGTTTAAATTGGTGAAATCGATATTTTGATTTATATTATTTTTACTATCACTAATTCACCCCTCTCTCAATGCCTTATAAGTTCATCACTCTAGTAGACTTCTATATACATACTTATTTTCTCAATATTTGTTCAATATCACTACTCTACTTACTGCATACATTATTTTTTCATCATCACTGCTCTACTCAATATTGTACATCTGGTGTAACTGGATCACTGAGTTTGACATCAATTACAACAATGATAACATTCACACAAATCTAACAATCTACCCCTTTATCATTGATGGAAAAACATCTCAAAAAGAACAATCTCAAAAAAATGTCTACATGTATATTTTCTTATAACTCCCCCTTACTCATATGACTCATATCTCTCTATTTCTTCATTTATCTTTTCTCCCTATTTCTCCATTAACCTTTCTCCCCCTTTGACATCAAGGACAAAGGGTGCATTTGATGAAAAAGAAAAAGAATGTGTTCAACAACTTATATTAACAAGAATGTCAAAAATGTATATCAAAAAGAAATTCCTTAACTACTTTTCTTCTAAAAGATCTGCTTGTATTTCTCCTTAAGCTCCAAAAGGAGAACCTTCCAGGAATGCACAACTAGTTTATTTCTAATAGACAAGATTTTGCATTCAACCAACACATCAATAGCATGAGATAAGTTGTCCAAAATAGATGGATTCTTCTCATATTCAACTACATCATTAAGAAATACTAAAAAATGTTGTAGTTTGGCCTCAACAATCTCCTTAACTTCCCAAAAAATACTCACATAATCTTCCTTTTGCCTTTGCAAAGATAATAACTCAGACTAAAAGGAATTTTCCTTCTTCCTATGCTCTCCAATTTATCACTCATAAAGTCAAATGACTTATAAATAGAGTTCAATTCTTCTTCTTGACATATTGAGCTTTTTCTTTGAACTTCGCCATAGTAGTCAACCATTCAAGACAATATATGTAAACTTTGTTGCAACTATTGATATAGTAGCTCATTTCATTTATGCATTCAAATAGAGTTATTTGTGCATCATTGCATGTCTCCAATATATTTTGCATATTATCTAATTCTTCCTCTAAATTGTCTTTCTCTTGCTCTGCAACCTCCAATTCTTCTTTAGCCACAAGGTACTCTAGATCATCTAAATCAATTATATCTTCTTTATTCTAGTCTTTCTTCTTTTTATTAGATTTCAAAGAACTATTAAACATAGTCTCGTTCAGCTTCCTCTTTTTGGAGGCCAGACTTTTCTTAGCAAAACCAGTAGTATGGGATACTAGGCCAATACACCACACCTCCTAAAACAACTTAAAGTAAACCTCACAAGCTTCAACTCTCTTTTCCAAACCATTTAGATACCAATAGATCTATATATCAATTGGGACTTGAGACTCCCACAACACATTTTATTTCTTTGGTAAAGATCCCAAAAAATACATTGCCAAACATATAAGCAATAATCCAAATTGAAAGGTTTAGTCTTGATATTTTATCATTTTAATGCTCTCTAACAATATATTTTTCAACAATTCACACAAATTGAATATTGCATCTTCCACAACAAGCGTATGTGTAACATACATTGCAATAGCCGAGGTAGAACCTTTCCTATTTCTAAAGTAAATCTTATAAGAGATATCATATGCAACATACCTCACCATGGGATTGATGATTTTGTCAATCAACAATGCTCTTTGATTTCTCGTCACACTAGTTAGGGTTTCAACTTCCTTTTTCTTTGTTGTCTTCTTAACTGGTACACTCTCTTTGTCACATAGACCAATAATAGCTGAAATGATGTCCTTAGAAATCAGATAGGGTTTGTCCAATATGATATATTCATTCTACACTCAACTTAGGATTAATCTAATCACATGGTCATTGTCAAACCAAAGTATTTCACTCCATATATCTAATCCTTTATGCCCCAAATCCTTAACCTTTGTAAATTTTCTTCATTTACACTACTTTCCATCTTTTTGATATTTTCAATGTCAAATTCATCTAACTGTACCTTTTCCAAATATTGAAATCATCTACTACTCAATTCTTCAATGATCATATTTGATTCCATGATTACTTTCTCTACTTCTTTTCTCTTTAACTACTGCTCCACTCCTTAAACTCTTTTCATTGCATAATGTATAAAAATGATATCAAATTCTCATATTTATCTTGCCAAATTCTTCTAGTATTTTTCTACCAAAAACTATCTTGTTGATGACATCAACATATTTATTGAATTATCAGTTTACATATCAAACCTTAAGCACAGTCATGTCAAACCCAGAACAAATTTGGAAGAGGAGAATCGGAATATTTTCCTTGAAAACCTCCCCCTGAGCCAAAGCAATGAGCTTAGTTATTGGAGGAAGAGGTGCCTTCACTGGATTCTTGTACATCAAGATTTATCTCATTGCTCACCTCCTTCTTTCTCCATACCATGATTTCTTTTTTCTTCAATTCACTAGAATTTGCTACATTCTTCTCCATAGACTTCTCCATACCACCTTCATTTCTACACTAATAAGCATAATGTTAGGATTTCTTGCACTTGTAACAATTGATGTTCCTTTGCACTAAATTTGCTGAATGTGTTATGGATCTATACTAATTAGTTTTGTGACCATGGCCATTGCATATATGACAATATCCATGAAAATTCATATTCATCCTACTCATTCCAACATGATTTAAATAGTAATTTGCTTTGTGACCAAACTTCTTATAATTATAACATTCAATACTTCTACAATCTACAGCCTTATGACCAAATTTATTATATTGAAAACAATAACCATTAAATGATGGGTACCTTTGTGCATTTGGTTGACAAACTAGTAGTCTTCTTGTAGTAGATCTTTGATTTTGGGTTTTACTTGATTCTTCAAGTTTCTTTTCTACTTCTACCTTAACTTCCTTGCCTTTGTCTTTGTCATTTTAATTTGAACATTCACTGGTTTGAAATCCTAGTCTAGTCATATCTAAATGAGCTTTCTACATGTTAATCAAATCTTCCAGTAGTTTTCTACTTTAAAGAACTTTACTTTCTACCTTCAACTTCTTCACTTCTTGTTCCAATTTCTCACACTGTTTAGTCTTTAGCTTGATTAAATCTTTTAGGGTTTCTTCTATCTTGTTCTTCTCCTCAATCTTTAGGATCAAACCTTTAACGATTTCATTTGCTTCCTTCAATTGATTGTTAACTTCCTTATGTCTCAACTTGAACTTCTGGATTTATTCTCTTAGCTTCTACACACATTCATTCACTACCTACAATTGTCTTTCAACTCTTCATTCTCTGATTCCACAATTTTCAAATCTTCAAGAGTTGTCTTCAATTCTTCATCCAACTAATATTCTTCGGTCATACTTATTGGTGCCATGGTTCAACCAACAAGGATATCCCTCAAGCAGTTAATCTACCAAACAAGGGACCAAGCTCTTATACAAATTATTGAATGGTTGAATGGACAAAAATACGAAGAGGGGGGTGAATCAATATTCCCACACTTATAAAACTTTTACTGATTTATTAACCTCATCAATTAATCTCATCATCATGAATCAATAGATGCAGAAAAAATAAAGAACATAACTACAAAAATAATACCATATTTTTATATACATGAAAAACTCAAGTGATAAAAACCATAGAGAGTTTTAACTCTCAAGATAATATAACTAGTTATATGGTGCTTACACAAAGCGTGACTCATTGTTGGTTGGAACACTGTCTTATTACAATGTGGCTCACTATCTTATTTTAATGTGGCTCACTGTCAAAATGCTCATTGCAATAAAAATAAATGAATTAAGAAAAATTGCATCTCTAAATGCATGAGGTCAGTTCCAACATAAGCTCAAATAACAACTCATGATAACTCACATTAGAACTAGTAACGTGTTGGTGCTTAATAATGCGTTTTATGCTTATGCAACAATCAAGTTGATCTCTCCACTTCCTATGAGGTTGCCAACATCAGCTATCCAGAATTTTAAGCACTTCAACCAACCTCAACAAGGATACAAGATCCTTCTGCACTTTAGGCTCTACAAAACTAGGGAGGGTGATCCCTTAATGCATTTACAATATTTGCACCACACCTATAAATGACATTAAATAAAGTAGATACTCTCACCAAGAGGCTTAACAACAATTTAAGGAGATTCTAAATGATGGCTAATCATCCATTGATCTACAACTTAAAGTGGAGTAGTGAAATTGATCAACTCTTCAAGTCAATGGAATTAATGGTTCTCATATAGGCTCAACATAAAATGAGAAAGCTCCTCAACTTCCTAGAGCTATGAGACATTTCAACTCATAAACACACATACATAAAATAAAAGATTTTGTGATTCAAAAAAACCTTGTAGCAAGAGCTAATGATTTTGACAACAACACTAACTATAAGCACAATTGCTAGCTGAGATCAGTGCCTCATTCTATTGGGCAACTTGAAACTATGAAAAATATAAAATGACACATGAAAGGATTTTATCTAGCAGCTATTAGATCTAAGATATTATTGGCTTACAGTGTATCTCATCAGTTATTCACATCCAGGACTACTTACCTAAATCCTTGCATAAGCCTTATCATTCTGGAACTCTATTTAAGCAATTTAGTTGACCCCTTTGGCAAAAGCATAAATAGAAAACCATATACATCATAACAATGCACTCAATAAAATAAACCCTTGGTTGATTTTACTCAAAAACTAATAGAATCATACAATGGAGAGAAACTATATTTGAACCATATTTTCATTTATTCCAAATGCTACTTCTACCAACAACACTTTACATTCCATTCTTCAAATGCTTGCAAAAAATTTGAACACTGGACCCCATTTAAAATTGCTCTACAAAATGCATTACATTATGCTCAAAATAACCAATCTACTGCATGGATCTAAAAACCTCTAGACAAGAACTACCTACAGACCCTATACAAGAGAAAAATTTCAAAACGTTTACAACATAGAAGAAAGAGGAATAAATAGAAGAGAGGAAGACTTCAAATCTGCTGCTGCTTTGCCACATGTCTTCTTCAATTTTCCCTGTTGATGCCATGTGTCCTATCTCTTTCATCTCTTTGCATCTGAAAATATCCTTGCATCTTCAAAATCTTATCTTCACTTTCCCAAAATATCTTCTAACTGCAAATATTCTCCACTTTGGTCAATTCTCATGCAAGCACTCTTTACTGGGAGAATAATAATTTCCACATGTATTTCACTTTATTGGTGAAAATCTATTTCTTCTAAGTAATAATATTCTCCATGTGCATTCACATTTTACTTTGTTTCTGGGTAAATACACCATGTGCATTCACATTTTACTCTATTTCTAGGTAAATACTTTTGTGGAATCATTTTCAATTCTTGAAAATATTTGGTGTCAATATTTAAATTCCACATTTTCTCTTCATAAATACATTTCCCTTATAAGAAGCATCTTTTACATTTTTTTCACTTTGATATAAGGAATATCAAATCATCCTTGCAACATTTTTATTCTCGTGAGTGTGCTTCATCCTTTATTAAAAAATTGAAACTACTCTCACTTTGAGTTAAAATGACTCATTGTTGTGGTAAAACCTTTTCCCTTTTCCTTGTTTCTCATATGAATTCACTTTTCACTTGGTAAAATAATTGCCCTGTTGCAAATCTTTATTCTGAGTAAATACACCAGTTGTTTGATTTTTCAACTTAGCCAAAATAATTCACTCACTTATACTAGTAAATTAAAATATCTCTTCCACTTTATAAATTATCCAAATACTTCACAAGCCTTTTATCTCTTATCCATTTTTTGCAAATGTGAAAGTTTTGCTCTCTATGGGTAAAACATATTTACCTTATTACTCTCATTATCACCATGAGTAAAACTCTTCACCAATAATTTCTTATAAAACATATATTTGTTGGTGAAATAAAATTTAGAATTAAAATATTTTCATCCTGCATATGAACTATGAACAAAAATATTATTGTTCCAAAGCACACAATTGTTTTTTTTTCTTTGTATATTTTCTTGAAATGGTATCTCTCTGATGCATCTTTTTTAAAATTTCACAAGCCCAACTTGTGATTCTTTCACAAATATCACTACCCCTATCAAAACTTACAAATTGTTGCAGGCATGGAAGAAAAATGGCAAAGGGCGTGGGGTCTAGCTTTACTTCTATTGGTTGCACCTACTGAAATTTCTAAAGTCGTATTAACAAATATACATTGTGCTTTCTTGCAACCATGGCAGTCATGAGACTATCAAAAACCCTATATTCTATCTTGCCAAAGATTTTAGGGCAAAGAAAATCCCCTTCATCGCAATGCTGCAATGAGTAATGTCCCTCCTCTTTCCAATCATGCAATCACAGGATTGCAGAGATGTAAATTAAGTTGCAAGGGAGATAACATTGCAATCAACATGGAAAATCTTTAATTTGCAGTTAAAATATTTCCTTTGATTTTAATTTTTCCTCTTTACTTCCCATTACGCGATCACGCGAGCTCAGATATAAACAAAGTTGTGCGACAGTTAATATTTGATTTCAATTTTTTAACTTTCCTGGGCCCACCAAATACTATACAAACTTTCATTTAAAATCGTTATAAAATGACTTAAATGATATTTTGAATACGAAATAATATGTTTAATAATGTTATTTCAAAACATTATTAAATAATTTCCTGAACCATTTTTCCAATTTACTCCATATGTAATTATTATTTAAATCATAATATTGATGAAAATAATAATATTTTACCATTGATCTGGAATCGTTAGAATATCTATTTGGATCAATCATCTGCAAAAATTTATTCATTCAAACTTGATTTGTATTGTTTAGCAAAATGACCAAAACAACCTCTGTAGCCTCGGAAACCACCTTCAAAAAGCACTCAAATTGCCACTTGAGACCATGCCATCTGACAAGCATATAGATTGATATATTATTAATCACCATAGAAAATATATATCCTTGAACATTACTAAGTTGTAATATTTTAATCCCCAAAGTTCACTACTTAGCTATTTCTGCACTGAAAACTACTAGAAACCTCTTCAAACCTAGTTTCAAAACAATTTTGAAAACATATCAGATGAAATCATGAAGAGCTGGAAACTGGCACACATACTCATTTAACTACAAGGAATCTCATGGACCAATTTTTTTGAGAAAATAATCATCTGAGTGAAATATATTTATTCTCAAAGTGGCCCATTTACATGCTATTTCTAAAACACTGAAATAGTCTATATCGAATGAGCCTTGAAAATTGACCAAATGAACACCTGGGGGGCTACAAATTGGGTATATGGTCAAACAAACTATAGAGATTCATGGTGTAATACTACTTTTAATTGCAGGTCAACCGAGTGTGAGATACAAAATTCCAAAAAGGGTACTGAACTGCTATTTTACATTGTCTGATTTGCAAAAAACAATAATTCGAAAATGATTTGGCTTTGGCAAACAAGTCAAATGAAATCATAGGAGATTGAAAATAAGTATGGTAGTACATGATTTTGTAGGGAACACAGGGGAACAAGAATGTCCTCATGACAATTAATAGGGTGCAAGTTATAGGCCTCCAAAGTAGGCTACTCGGGCTTTCTTGGAAATGTGAACTATGCAGATTTGTGCAAACCCTCAAAAGTAGGTGCATCAAAAACATGTTAAAACTGATTGTAGGAGCTTGTAGATAGATATATGGACTTAATGGAATGTTTCCAACACATTCTCCAATTGATTTCTCATGAAGTTTATTGGATCCCAACTTATTAGCTCTCAAAAGGGCCCTCTTTAATAACTTTTCAGTGGTGTACTTTTTCATACCTTAGAAAATTTTATATGCCAACCTCTAAATTTTTTCAAAAATTAGAAGGTGCCAACTATGGCTCTAATTGGGGATGTATGTCTCTTGCAGGCATAGCAAGATTCTAGATCTCTAGGGAAGCAGACCATTGTGGAGCAGACCAAATGAAATTACTTGGACAGGGCAATTTGAATAGAAAGGAAACTCTTCATTGGGCATTGAGTCAAAAAGGTATACTCTATCCCAAGCTGCTTGTGGCTTGAAGGTCAAACCACATGTGATGGCCCAAGGCCACCTAGAATGATCAAACAATGCTTTCCTATGTCATAAACATGGTTTTCCTTTGACTGCATTGACACCAATCTGATAACATAGCTGGAATGCCATTGGTCAAACATGCTGGCATTTTTTATCTAGCTACTATGCTTAAAATTATCATTGCACTCACTGTTGAACTTCTGAAATTTGTGCAATAATTGAAAATTCAAAACATTGTGTGACCAAAACAAGTCATGCTCATTGAAAAACACACTTCCATGCTGAACATAACATCATGGCTCAAATCACTGTCACACTATAAAAATATCACTCAGATAAGAAGACAAAGACTCATGATCTAGCACACAGCTGAGAATGTAGGTTTCATTCAAATCATTAGTTTTCTCATTAAAAGAGGAACCCTCAAAAGAATCCACCTTCCCATTGTCTATAATAAGCAAAATGTCATCAAGAGAAGGGAAAGGATCACAACTGATCCTCTCATGCAATTGTAAACCATCAAGCTAAAAAAAGATTTTAGCCTCTGGCTCTGAGTCCCATTTGATGTCATTCATATTAGCAACATGGGTGCATGATAGAGTATCACATCCTCTCATCCTATCACCGCTTTTATCATAGCCACCAAGAACCACTTCCCTTCATGTGCACTAGCACTCTCATAAAGAGTCCCATCATTAGCATCCATACACATGCTGCTAAAAGAAACAACTGAGTGTTTATTAGCATGTAAATCCTTATTATCAGCACACATGTCAAAGTTGAAATCAAATAATCCCATACATTCAAGATTTTTTTCTTCTTACATATCAGCTAGTTCCATCATGGGAAGGAGATTGACAGTAGATGCATTATTTAATGCATCATAAGAAACAACCTCACTATCAAAACCAAATCAGTAGGATGCATAAGTTCATCACTCTTTCCATGTGCATATCACAAGTATTATGTTGCTAGCATGTCTGAGATTCCTTCACTGTTGATAGAACATGTGTTCTCTTGCTCACTAACATGTCCCATGCTATTATCCTCTTCAACTAAAAACCTACTGGATTCATGAGACCATGTGTTTGTCATGTTATGGGAAATTGCATCTCCAACAACCTTCTCAAAATCATAGTTATCATCCAAAAAACAATGCTAACCTTGTAGATATTTATATCCATCTTCATTTAGGCTATCATGGCATTCATTTTTAGGTTCATTCTCTTCAACCCTCTATTGTCCACACAGATTGTCTCCTTCATGTTGATCATGTGATTGATTTTCAAAAACATATGGAGCATCATTATTAACTTTTGAATGTCATCACACTCTTGCTCAACCTTGTCATTATCAGTATGCAAACTTTCACAATCTTGTTAAATCTTAGATTTGACATCTTCAAATATGTCAATCCATACAACCATCTGATCCATACTAGCCGGTTTTGTTCTCTTTGGCTAATGAACAACATCAGGTTCATAGATTTGCAAAAACAAGTCTACCCACTTAGAATCTTGAAGCATATAACTCATAGAAATATTTTGTAATGCCTTCAAAAATCTGGACAGTAGTGCATAAGGTTGCTCACCCACTTTTTTTTTTATGTCTAACTAAGCACTACCATACACCATTGGGTTCTCCACATAGAAGCTTTGTTCTTGCACTATTTGGGGCTGATAAACTTGCTCATACTGCTAAAAAGTATTAGCTAGGACAACATGGATACATGTGCTTTGAGCTGAACATTTATTACTTGACACAGGTTACTCTTGTGCATACATTGTATCCTCACATGTTGGAAAACTTTGAGGACTAAGAGGATCCTCATAACTGACTATATCAGATTTTAATCTCTCCAAAAGAAACCTCCTGAAGCAATCCCATGAAGACACACTTTGTGCTGCTAAACATTCATACTAGTCCTTTGCACTATATTTCAATGATCTCACAAAGAAATTCATGACTATATCTTCATTGTAAAGCTAATATTCATCAACAAACTCTTTGAATATCCTAACATGGGGGAGTGTTGATTCGGATTCTTGTGCATGAAGCAAAGGTACATGATCCTTAATCTTAATGGGGAAGGGATGTGGGTACCCTTCAATGTTGCTAAAATTTAAAGGTATGTACTGTTTAGGGATGAAAACCCTTCTAGACTAACCTCACTCAAGTTGTTGATCACTCATTATACTAGGGACAACAGTATGACCATACATCTTATTTGTCTTTACAAGCTTCTCATTTAGACTTCACAATTACACATTTCTTAACTCTCTTTTTCAACAAAGTCTTAAGTAAAAACATAACATACATAAGACTAAAAAATCAGACTTAAGACTTTTGAATAAACCTATTACAAAGATTTCATACTTCTCCTAACAGAAGCATATAACTGAAAGATGAAACTAAGAAGTATGCAAATCTGAAAACTAAGACTTTCCCCTTTACTTAGTGCTACAACACTGGGTAGGGAAACCTTTTATACAAATGACTTTGATAGAAATACATTTGATTCATGAAAGTCAAAATACCTAGAAATTTTGTAGTTGCTGCAAATTAGCTTTCTGGTTGGAGATATTGGTAGATCTGGAGCTACCCCCACATCTTCATTAGGTTCTTTGGTAGAGTCGCCACCTCTTTGCATAGAACAAATATTTCAAAAGCTATAATTTCTTTATAGGTCAAATTTGTTCAAAAACCAACATTGCAACATCTCCTTATCATCATATGGCATCATATGGATTCTATCCTCAACTTGTTTGGGTACTTCATCATAAGAGTTCAAATTTCCTTCATCTCTGCTGCAAATTCTTTGGTTCTTCTTCAAATAATGCACACTGGTACAAAGATCTCAGAGTTGCCACTCACTACTTGTGAGGTATTGAAATAATCATGAAATAGGGACAAATCTAGACAAACTTGTATTGAAAGATGAAATACAATAGATTCTCAAACAACATTTATGAGAATTGACTCAAACTTACAAGGGATGGATTTAACAAGCTCATAACTCTATGAGGCAAAATATTTGGGTCCTATGACAAGGGAGCAAAGCTCAACCATCAAACCATAGAAAACCCCATAAAAATTTATGCAATATTATTCCCCACCAGAGTCACCATTTTTGTTGGTGTCCAATTATGGGTTTTATGCTTATGCAACAACCAAGTTGATCTCTCCACTTCCTATGAGGTCACCAACCTTAACTATCAAAAATTTCAAGGACTTGGACCGACTTCAACAAGGATACAAGATCCTTCTACACTTTAGGCTCTACAAAACTAGGGAGGGTGATCCCTTAATGCATTTACAATCTCTGCACCACACTTGTAAATGACATTAAATAAAGTAGACACTCTCACCAAGAGGCTTAACAACAATTTAAAGAGATGCTAAATGATGGCTAATCATCCATCGATCTGCAACTTAAAGTGGAGCAGTGAGAATGAATAACTCTTCAAGCTATTGGAATTAATTCTTCTCATATAGGCTCAACAAAAAAGGAGAAAGCTCCTCAACTTCCTAGAGCTATGAGACATTTCAGCTCATAAACAAACATACATAAAATAAAAGATATTATGATTCAAACAAATCTTGTAGAAAGAGCTAATGATTTTGACAACAACACTGACTGTAAGCACAATTTCTACCTAAGATCAATGCCTCATTCCATTGGGAAACTTGAAACTGTGAAAAACATAAAATGACGTATGACATGATTTTATCTAGAAGCTATTAGATCTAAGATAATACTGCCTTACAATGTATCTCATCAATGATTCACATCCAGGACTACTTACCTAAATCCTTGCATAAGCCCTATCATTTTGCAACTCTATTTAAGCAATTTAGTTGACCCCTTTGGCCAAAGCATAAACAGAAAACCACATACATCATAACAATGCACTGAATAAAATAAACCTTTTTGTTGATTTTACTCAAAAACTGATAAAATCATATAATGGAGAGAAACTAGATCTGAACCATATTTTCATTTATTCCAGATGCTACTTCTGCCAACAACACTTTACATTCCATTCTTCAAATGCCTTAAAAAAACTTGAACATTGGACAGTTATAATTGATGATAGTCCCAAAGATACTGAGAGGGGGGGGTGAATCAATATCTAACTGGTTGATAAAGTTTTTGACCTTATTAAATAATTTGCATTCCAAAACAATGTACCGGTAAACAAGAATTAATGTAGTAAATATGAACAATAAAGACAACATAGAAAGCACACCATAACACAAGATTTTTGTTGAGGAAACTCGATGTGGGAAAAACATCGATGGGATTTGTGATGCATAATATTCACTCACTGGCCAATGAATGGATTTTACTTACAATAATGTGCCTACACATATAGGAAGGCCAACTACCTAGAGCTCACTATTCAAATACAAAACAAAGTCTCACTGACTTACAAAATGGATTATGAGAATCCAATATAATGTACTGCTACAAAAAGCATCTACTATGCCAAGTTCAGTACTGGTTTAAGCTCATACAATAACCATAAACCCTTATACAAAATCTACTCTACATATCCATCATGTCTATCCTTTATTATGTATCTCTCCAAAATGATCTACAAGATCTCAAACTTATATATGATTCTTATTGCAATATGTCATGTCAGCTTACAAAAAGATATTACAATTAAATATAAAATACAATAGTCAAAATCCTATCGGCTAGGGTGTCGGTAAACATTCTTGTCACTGGCGGTGAACTATCTACCAGTGTAGAGTCTTCCTATGTCGGTGTCTGTCAGTGCCATAAGATTGCAAGGTTACCATCAATGACAATACCTTCAATCACCTACAATTCTCATTGGAGTATGCAATGCCAACAATCTCCCCCTTTGGCATTGATGGCAACACTCATGAGAAAAATCCAAAAATCTTACCAAAACCATGTGCTCCCCCTAAGTAGATGATCTCTTCTGCAAGTCATTTTCTCAGTACTACTACTTCCCCTTTGACATCAATGACAAAGGTTGTCAAAATGTCAATGAGTGCAGTGCTAAACTGGAACCTTGTAACCAGTTGGTTACAATCTGGAATAGATCTGCTAATACCAAATTTAGGCTCTGAGTAAACCTATTACTATCCTTTAATGTTGTCTCTATTCTTTGAATAGTACTGGTGAGGTGATGCATTTTCTCTTCGAGTGTCTTTTGTCCTTGAATTAGTTCCTCAGAGATCTATTTCCTTAAAGAGATGAGGTTATCCAATTTCGGACTGAGTCTACATTTAAGATCTTTTGCTTTTCCCTTTATTCTTTCCTTCTCTTTTTCCAACTTCTCTAATTTCTCCTCAAATCCAGCAATTTCTTGCTCTATAACTGATATTGGTTCAGATGAGCCAATGATATTGTCAACTATATCATCAATTTCTTTTTTTACTTTGTTGATTTCCTTGTCAATATCCACTATTAGAAGATTAGTCTTGTAGGTGTCTCTATACAGTTCCTTAAATTCCATGATTGTTGTGCTGAGTGTTGGTAATAGAGTGTCAATGTGTTCCATGCATTTCTTTATTGTCTCTTCAAAGAATTTATGTTTCTCCTTATCCATTTTCTCTTTAAATGTCTCTTCATTTATTTGGTCCACATTCAGTATATTGTCAGTTATGTACTTGGACAATGTGTCTAACTAACTCAAAGAATCCTTATTATCTATATTACAGTTGGGTGCAATCAATTTAAGAATAGGGATGGTATAATCTATAGCCTTATATGATAATGCATTACAGTTTGTTACTTTCTTAATAGAATCTAATAGTACCTCCGTTACATTTGTTGGTCTAAATTCAGTCATAGAAGTACTAGATGATTGCCTAACTACCTTCACAATCTCCATGCTACCGGTGTGAGTAACCACTTTTCTTGTCTCGACCTCTGGTGGGTCAGTTTGTGTTTGCATTTCAACTAGCAAGGGTTTAGGCTTCTCAGTAGTTGTCGGTGGCATTGTCTCTGTGTGTACTTGAAGATCAACCTATTTCTCAGCTTGTGTCTCTGTCTGTTTCACTATGCTCTCTTCTGTCGATTTCTCTGGTTGCACTTCTGCACTATCCACTAATGGTATTTCAACAGGTTTCTCTATATTATCTACATCTGGTATTTCTATCTTTGTTGGTTTTTCAATGTTTGTATCAACAATATCTATAACCATTTCACTAACCAAGGGATCAACTGATTGTTCTACTTGCTCAACTTGAATCCCAATCTCAATGTTATCAGCTGGTGTCTCAACTTCAACATTTTTAGTCGGTGGCTTAACAACCACATCTTTCTTTACCTCAATGTTCCCCTTAGTGTTTTCTTTATCAAATACAATATTCACCTCCTAAGTATCTATTTTCATTGTGTATAGGATTTCAAACTCAGGGTTTGTGTCCTCATGTGGAGTCTCCACATCCTCAGTAGCTGGTGAATTGTCAGTTAGTACTATTGGAGTAACTGAAGGTGGTGGTAGATTATCTATTACTCTTATATTTGGTGGTCCACCTACCTTTCCTTTTCCTTTGTCCTTATCCTTTTGGTATGCCTTGAATATTTTAGGTCTTTTGAGCTCTTCTTGTTTCTCTTTCTCCACAAAGAATATGTCCCATTTATCTACTATTTCTTTAGATTTTTCATTCACTCTACTAGCCATTAGACTTACATGTCGATGACCACTAGAAAAGACTATCCTGTTTGCTTCACTGATTAGTTCATCAATTTCCTCAACTAATTTAACAGGGTGAACAGCTAGCAGTTTTTCAATTTTTATTTTCTTATCAAGTTCCATAATAGCTATCCATTTAGCATCAAGTCGCCTATACAAATCACTAAGAAAATCATCTACAACCTCTATCAAAACTTTCTTATAGATATCAAGGTGTAAGATGATACTGTTTTCTATGCTTTCTTTCTCCTCATTTGTAAAAGTATCATATAGTTTGCTAACATTAGACAAATTACCATCATTTGTTATTTCATTCAATAGGCTATCAAGTGGAGGAATAACCTGTCTTTCCTTTCTCTTTCTAGGTGTCATCTTTTCAGTTGGTGGCCTTATTGCATGTTGTTTCTTTCTTGCCTGCTTGTGTGTAGGAGAGGGTACCGATGAAGGTTTTCTCTTCCTATCTACTCTTTTAAACTCTACAAGGATTTCACTTTCTGATGAAGTTCCAATTAGTGGGAGGTGAGATTCTAGTTGTAACCCTTCCAAATCACTTTCCTTGATACCGATGATATTCATTATGTTTTCCTTTATCTCTTTCACCTATTTAGTTGCACTCCTAATATATTTCTCTCTTTTCTTCCTTTGTTTCAGTTTTTGTAGACCACTTTCTATGGTTTCAGCATTACCAAAGACTTTTTCTTCTGGTTCTCTAGGGGCTTCAAGTAGGGCTTTGGCATATGTTTCAATTATGTTTACATCAGGCTCTATCCCATCTCTATCACTGAAACAGTTCTAGGAAGAATTGCCTCCATCCAAATCTCATCTTTCTTAATCACAAAACAAATTTCTTTCTGATATTTGTCTATAATGCTCTGAGGTAACCTTTCCCTAGTCTTCATTTTTGCCTTAAATGCTTGGAAATACTCTGTTATTTTGTTTTCCCTATCTATCCCCATGCCGGTGAAGATATCTAACAGTTTCTTTCCTACCAGTATGTCATAGCCAAAGTCTTTCTTGCCTATATCAGGAACCTCTTTTGTAAGATACAACATTAATCATACAAGAAGATTGCCAAATCTGAAAGTACCTTTCTTGTCTCCTTTGATTTTCTTTAGATTATCAATCAATTCATCTTTCAACCACTCACATACATCTATATTAGCATCATTGTTGACCATATCATATGCACTTTTGATACATAGACTGGAAATTGAGTTTAGTCAGTTAGCATGTGTTGCCTTATATCCTAATATCATGTTAATGAATCCAACATTCTCATCCTTTACATCATTAACTCTTAGGGATCTGCTATCATGGGTTGAACCAGTTAATGTCATTACTATGTTATTTGAAACTTTCTTGGTTTTATCTAGCTTACTACCGATGGAGGGTAAGCCAGTCACTACCCTAACTGGTTCCTTAGTGATCTTATGGATAGAGTCAAGCCAAAAGAATTCACCATGAACTCTGCTAAGAAAAATCCTTATAACCTCCTTAGGAAATTCTGGGATGTCAAGGATTTCCATAAAACCTAGGGTCTCTATAACCTTATGTTTTGGTTTCATAGCTCCATTTTCATCATAGATAACATTCTTATACATTTTCATGATTTCCTCAGAATCTAGTTCCTCAATGTGGCAATGTATGTAAATTGTTGGGTCTTTTGCATATGCAACTCCTTTAGGAATTTTAGAAAATGCACTTAGGGTATCATCCTGCTTCACTACTTCAGGGATAATCTTGAATATGGGCCTAGGGCATTTAACCACCTCTATAACAGTATGGTTTGCAATGAATTCAGGAGCAGAGGAGGAAGCCATTGATAAATACCTTTAACTGCCTGAACAGAACTTGGATGCTTGAAAGAAATTTTCTTCACTTCTCTCTATGGATGCCTTTGCTCATGTTTTTTGTGCTCTTAGGAAATTTGAATGCTCAGTGAGTGAAAAAGTAGGAAAAACATTGATTTATAATGTCTTTTCCTTCAACAACCACAATAAATGCTTGTCAGTTAAGTGAAACTTAACACATCTGTTGGTAAAGAAGAAGTTCATCTTCTCACCATCAACTAAGGGTAAACTTGCATGATTTTCAATTTTGTTGTCATACCCTCAAAAGGTTTCTTTTTCAGTTAGATGAAGAATCTCCTGCCAGTGGTGTAATACTATGTTCTACTAGTGAAGGAATAGTCTCATCAACATTATGATCTCTCTTTCTAATTCATTGTTTTGAAAATTCTTGCTTTACCTCATCTACCTTATCTTTGCCTGCCAACTGGGTCCATTATTATTTGTCAGTGATGCCTTACTTCTACAAAATTTTGCAATATGTCCAATCTTGTTACAAGCATAACAAGTCACATTGTTCTTTTGAATAGCCTTTCCATATCCTATGCTGGTATGTGTTCTGCATTGATTAGATAAGTGTCCAAATCTTCCATAAACATAACATCTTACATTCATTTTGCAGTTTTTTGAATTATGACCAATTTTGTTGCATTTGGAACATTGACCAGTGGGTGTATTAATGTTCTGATAGTTTCCAAATCTACACTGATTTTCTCTATGACCATACTTGTTATACTTAAAGCATTTCCCATTAAATTTCTAAGCATTAGGTTGTCTTACCAGTTTACTATGATCATGATTGTTTGTAGTACTAGAGCTTTCACCAACTTCAAAGCCAAGTCCATTAGTATCTCCATTAGGTCTCTAATTTTTCAGCATGTTATCAAGTTCTTTTGAACTTTTCTTGAATTTCTCTTTGTGTTGATTTGTAGTAGCCAACTCATTTTCCAAGATTCTCTTATGTCTCATAAGTTCAGTTTTGTCATTTTGTATGTGCATCAAATCTATCATCAACATATCATTTTCATGACTAAGACTTACATTTTCATTTCCAGCATCATTGAGTCTCCTAGTCAAGTCATCATCATTCTTCTTTCTGTCCTCAATGTCTTTAGAAAACCTCATAGTCATATCTTGCATTCCATTCCTCATAGCACTATTTTCTCGCCTCAATTTGTTCACAAGGTCATTAAGAGTTTCTTTTTCATCATCATCACTCTGCACCTTCTCATGAAGTTCTCTTCTTTTGTTTCTAGCAATAGTGAGATTTTCTTAAAGTCCTTGAATGAATTCCTGTGTAGTCCTCAAATCATCTTCAAGTTTGATATTCTTCAACTTTTCTACATCAAAGTCTGCAAGAGTTGTTTCCAATTGCTTTCTCAAGTTTTCCATTTGTGTTGGTGTCAGGATCTCCCTCAAGCTATTAGGATTTTGAAAATAGAGGACCAGGCTCTGATACCAATTGTTAGGATTGATGATAGTCCCAAAGATACTAAGAGGGGGGTGTGAATCAGTATCTTATCGGTTGACAAATTTTTTGACCTTATTAAATAATTTGCATTCCAAAACAATGTACCAGTAAACAAGAATTAATGCAATAAATATGAACAATAAAGACAACATAGAAAGAAAACCATAACACAAGATTTTTGGTGAGGAAACCTGTTGTGGGAAAAACCTCAGTGGGATTTGTTACCCACAATATTCACTCACTGGTCAATGAATGGATATTACTTACAATAATGTGCCTACACATCTAGGAACACTAACTACCTAGAGATCACTACTCAAATACAAAAGGAAGTCTCACTGACTTACAAAATGGATTATGAGAATCCAATATAATGTACTGCTACAAAAAGCATTTTCTATGCCAGGTTCAGTACCGGTTTAAGCTCATACAAAAACCATAAACCCTTATAAAAATCTGCTCTATATATCTATCATGTCTATCCTCTATCATGTATCTCTCCAAAATGATCTATAAGATCTCATACATATATATGAGTCTTATTACAATATGCCATGTCGGCTTACAAAAAGATATTACAATTAAATACAAAATATAATAATCAAAATCCTATCGGCTAGGGTGTCGGTAAACATTCTTGTCACTACCAGTGAACTATTTGTTGGTGTAGAGTCTGTTGGTGCCGGTGCCATAAGATTGCAAGGTTTCCATCAATGAGAATACCTTCAATCACATACAATTCTCATTTGAGTGTGCAATGCCAAAATGGACCCCATATAAAATTTCTCTGCAAAATGCCTTACATGTTGCTCAAAATAACTAGTCTACTACATGGATCTAAAACCTCTAGACAAGAACTACCTACAGACCCTGTACAAGAGAAAAATTTCAAAACCTTACAATAGAGAAGAAAGAAGAATAAATAGAAGAGAGGAAGACTTCAGATCTGCTCCTGCTTTGCCACATGTCTTCTTCAATTTTCCCTATTGATGCCATGTGTCCTATCTCTTTCATCTCTCTACATCTGAAAATATTCTTGCATCTTAAAAATTTTATCTGGACTTTCCCAAAATATCTTCTAACTGCAAATATTCTCCACTTTGATCAATTCTTGTACAAGCACTCTTTACTAGGAGAATAATAATTTGCACATGTATTTCACTTTATTGGTGAAAATTTGTTTCTTCTGAATAATAATATTCACCATGTGCATTCACATTTTACTTTGTTTCTAGGTAAATACACCATGTGCATTCATATTTTACTTTGTTTTTGAGAATATACTTTTGTTGAATCATTTTCAATTCTTGAAAATATTTGGTGTCAATACTTAAATTCCACATTTTCTCTTTGTAAATACATTTCACTTATAGGAAGCATCTTTAAAAAAAATTCACTTTGATATAAGGAATATCAAATCATTCTTGCAACATTTTTATTCTCGTGAGTGTGCTTCATCCTTTATTAAAACATTGAAACTACTCTCACTTTGAGTTAAAATGACTCATTGCTTTGGTAAAATAATTGCCCTACTGGAAATCTTTATTCTGAGTTAATACACCGGTTGTTTGATTTTTTCACTTTTGCAATAGTTTGTTAAAATATCATTTTCACCTCTGAGTGAAAATGCTTTACCACACAATCCATATACTAACCTTTTACTCATTATTGAAACATTTTCACTTTCATTTATACAATCCCCTTTGACAAAAAATTATACCCATACCGGTAAAATAATTAACCGTTCTTGTTGTAGCGGTTCATCTTTCATGAAATATTAGCACTCATCCAGTACTTTGGCTTATCAAAATAAGACCTCTTGCCAGAAATTTTCCAATTGAAAATATAGTAATTCCTCTGTGTACACTTTCACCCGTGAGTGAAAATATTTATTCTATTTCCAACTTAGCCAAAATAGTTCACTCACTTATACTGGTAACTTAAAATATCTCTTCCACTTTAAAATTTATGCAGATGCTTCACAAGCCTTTTATCTCTTATCCATTTTTTGCAAATGTGGAAGTTTTGCTCTCTATGGGTAAAACATATATCCACTGGTGAAATAAAATTTAGAATTTGCATATGAACTATGAACAAAAATATTATTATTGTTCCAAAGCACAAAGTTGTATTTTTCTTTTTTTATATTTTCCTAAAATGACATCTCTCTGATGCATCTGTTTAAAAATTTCACAAGCCCAACCTGTGATTCTTTCACAAATATCACTACCCCCATCAAAACTTACAAACTGTTGCAAGTGTGGAAGAAAAATGGCAAAGGGTGTGGGGTCTGGCTTTACTTCTGTTGGTTGCACCTGCTGAAATTTCTAAAGCCGTATTAAGAAATATACATTGTGCTTTCCTGCAACCATGGCAGTCGTGAGACTATGGAAAACCCTACATTCTATCTTGCCAAATATTTTAGGGCAAATAAAATCGCCTTCATCGCAATGCCGAAATGAGTAATGTCCCTCCTCTTTCCAATCGCGCGATCATGGGATTGCAGAGATGTAAATAAAGTTGCAAGGGAGATAACATTGCAATCAACATGGCAATTCTTTAATTTGCGGTTAAAATATTTCCTTTGATTTTAATTTTTCCTCCTTACTTCCCATTGGGCGATCATGTGATAGCTCGGATATAAACAAAGTTGCACAGCAGTTAATATTTGATTTTAGTTTTTTAACTTTCCCAGGCCCACCAAATGCTATATACACTTTCATTTAAAATCATTATAAAATGACTTAAATGATATTTCGAATACCAAATAATATGTTTAATAATGTTATATCCCAAAACATTATTAAATAATTTCCTGAACCATTTTTCTGATTTACTCCATATGTAATTATTATTTAAATCATAATAATGATTAAAATAATAATATGTTACCACTGATCTGGAACCATTAGAATATCTATTTGGATCAATCATCTGCAAAAATTTAATCATTGAAACCTGATTTTTAGTGTTTTGGAAAATGACCAAAACCACCTCTGTAGCCCCGGAAACCGGCTTCAAAAACAAGAATATAGACTGATATGTTGTTAATTACCCTGCAAAATATATATCCTTGAAGCTTACTAAGTTGCAATATTTTAATCCCCAAAGTTCACTACTTAGTTGTTTCTGCAATGAAAACTGCCAGAAACCAATTCAAACCTAGTTTCGAAACAATTTTGAAAACATATAAGATGAAATCATGAAGAGCTGGAAACTGGCACACATACTCATTTCACTATGATGAATATCATGGAACAATTGGTTTTATAAATAATCATCTGAGTGAAAGATATTAATGCTCAAAGTGGGCCATTTACATGTTGTTTCTGAAATACTGAAAAAATCCATATGGAATGAGCCTTGAAAACTAACCAAACGAAGAGATGGAGGGATACAAATTGGGTAGATGGTATAAAAACCTATAGATATTCATGGTGTACTACCACTTTTAATCTTAAGTCAACTGGGTGTGAGATAGAAAATTCCAAAAAGTGTACTGAACTGTTGTTTTACACTGTCTGACTTGCATAAAACATCAAATTGCAAATGATTTGGCTTTGGAAAACAGGTCAAATGAAATCATAGGAGACTAAAAATGAGTAGGGTAGTACATAATTTTTTAGGGATCATAGGGGAACAATAATTTCCTCATGACAATTAAGAGGGTGCAAGTTACAAGCCTCCAAAGTGGGCTACTCAGGCTTTCCTGGAAATGTGGACTATTCAGATTTGTGCAAACCCCCAAAAGTAGGTGCATAAAAAACATGTTAAAACTAATTGTAGGAGCTTGCAAATGGATATATAGACTTAATGGAATGTTTCCAACACATTCTCCAAGTTATTTCTTATGAATTTTACTAGATCCCAGCTTATTAGCTCTCAAAAGTGCCTTCTCTAATAGCTTTTCAGTGGTGTACTTTTTCATACCTTAGCAAATTTTATATTGCAACCTCTAAATTTTTTCAAAAATTAGAAGGTACCAACATAAGGGATCTATGCAGCCTATTCACAACTATCTACATTAGATCCACTAAAAGATTACTACAAAACTATCTACACTCTATCAATCCAATTGCTTGCGGCAAGTCCAGTAGGGGATTACTACAACACTTACTACACTCACAGTTTTCCACATTCACCTTCACTCTTACACATATATCATATTCCACTACGCATAGATACTACTCACATACTACTATTTCTCTCTTGTCCACAATTTTGTCACACATCACACCGTCATTCATACACCCACACCCACATATCTTCTATGTGTGTGTGTGTGTGTGTGTGTGCATGTGTGTGTGTCTATATATATATATACACACACTAGTAAGTACATACACCGAGATAATAAGTTGGCCAAGCACAAATGGTTCAGATAATAATAAATTATGTGGATCAACACATTAACAAAGTATGTTTTTGTCAAAGCATAGGGTAACCAAGTCAGCCTTCATTGATCTTCTACACACTTCCTTCACATGCTTCAATTACCAAAACAAACGCCTCAATTATCATGACAAAATAAGAGTCTACTGGACCCATAGACACAAATTCCAAGTGTAACAACTCGTATCTTCAAGATACATATGCCATAGATTTCAAAACATAGGATCCAAAAATCATAATGCAATACAGACATCCAAATAGAAATTCAACTAACAAAAATGATACAAAAATTGGATACAATCCATGATAAAAAAAATAAATGATTCTAGAGAAGAGAGAGTTATAGAAATAACTCAAGTAGATCATACATACTTAGCTACTCAGTATCTATTAATATCACTACTATGCTTACTGCATACATTATTTGTTCATCATTATTGCTCAGCTCAATATGCTACATATCGTCCAATCAGATCAACTGATTTGACATCAATGACAATAATGAAAACATTCACACAAATCTAATAGAATTTTATATGCAAATTGGGCTTAAACAAAGACTATCATTGTGTCCCAAGTGTCAAAAAAGCCTATGATCGATTATCATTTCGTCAAAATTGGAGCAATTAAAAAATTAGGTCAAATTGGCTGAGTGCACAAAAATGGAGGAAAAATATGGGAGTAGATAAAAAATGAGAGCACTTTGGTTCAAAAACAAGGTCACCATCATGGTAAGAAGGCCCAAAAACCTATACAAGTCTTGCCAAATTGTCAAAAACGAAGATAAATTTTTTTTTGCAATTTCTTTTGTGGCAGATATTTTTGTACAGTTTTGTGCCATCTACGTTAGTGCCACCATTAGCCAATAAAAATCATGCAGGTCAAATATTTTATCTTTCATTGCTTTTTTTTCTTCAAAAAAAAAAATCATTTAATTTCAAGAGGGTCCTTTTTTTTAAGGTTTAAAAAAAAAGTGAGAGGGAGGGAAAAGGTACATACATGTTGCATGTACAAGACTTACACAGTGTTGTTGTCATCCTTTTTTGGTGGACCAACCAAAAAATTAGTTAGCTAAAAATAGGAAGTGCCTTTAAATTTAGTGAACATTCTCTTTTTGACCTAGTTTACATTTTATGGCCATAACTTTGTCATATGGAGTTGAAATCGGGCAAATGAGACATCATTGGAAAGTTGGTTCTAGTGTCGATCTTATTTTATAGGTGGTTTGTTTGTACTTTGAACCAATTTTTTTTACTAGGCCTCCAAATTTAGCCTTTAGTTTCATACTTTTGGGGTCATATCTTTCACATCTAGACTCCACTTTTTGAATTTCATACATTGTTGACAAGCTCTCAGAGTTTCCTATCCAGATTTTAGGTCCTTTTCTTAAGGTTTTTCATCAAGTACTTAGATAACTCAATCTTTTCCTTTTTGGGTTCTTTCTCGGAAAGAATGCAAATAAATTATTTTTTAAGTGCTTCAAGTGAAACTTTTTGGCATTAAGAAGGTATATACTATTGTATCAGTCCATTTCTGTACTTTCTTTTTTTTTTTCATGGTTCCAAATCATATTTCTCCTCTTATTCCATTCAACTATCATGGTTGGAAAAAATAGAAATTCACCTGAAACACCAAGAATTATAGAGTGACCATAAGTATAGAAGTTGACCTTATAGGTGTTGGTGAGAAGAGAAAATAGTTTAATAAGTGTGATGAGGCTTTTGGAACATTATGCATGTCTATCTCTTTAGGTCTTCTCTTTCATGTTCAGTCTTGCACAACACCTAATGAGATTTGGACTACATTGGAGTCCCTGTTTGGAAAGAAAGATGCATTGAGGGGTTTTTCATTTGGAGAATGAGCTTATCAACTTGAATCCTAATGATTGTGATAGCATCCAAGCAGGTATAACTTTAAGAAACACCCCCCCCCCCCTAGGTAAAGCTATAAAATCCTAGTGAATCTTTCATTATTTTGGGGGAAAATATTATTTTTTTTGGTAATTTTTTTTTTAATGGGGAAAAAATATTAAACTTTGTTGGCAAATTTTTCTCAGTTGCATAAGAATTGTACGAAAATTAAGGTGAATTTTTCATTCTTTTTTGGGAAAAAAGTTAATTTTATTGGCGAATCTTTTTCTATTGCTTGATTTTTTTAAAAAGATTAAGTCGAATATTTCATTATTTTTGGGGGCAAATAATAATTACATTGGCAGTTTTTTTCATATTGCATGAAAAATGTATAAAAATTAAGGTGAATCATTCATTTTTTTGGGGGGAAAATAATAATTACATTGGAAAATGTTTTTGTAGAATAATCAAGGCTAATCTTCCATTACTAATTGGAGAAAAAAACTAATATAGAAAACACATCACATCTTAGCTACAAGTGTCCTACATATCCATATGAAATCTTTTAGAAAGCTTCTTTTTGGCACATATGAAATCTTGCTCGAGGATTCTCTGCTATCCTCTTACATAGAAAACACTGCGCATGTTAGAGGAAGAAAAATACAGAGGATACAACAGATTTAATATTTAGTGAAAAGCTACTAGTATTAATCTGTGTTGAGGTTTGTGAGTCCTGTACATGTGCCAGGACTATTAGAATGAAAGCTTTCTTGTGTAATGGCAGAAAAGTACATCTCACGTAGATTAATACAGTATGTGGAATAATTCAAAGTATAGACCTAATTATCATTTTCCACTAGTACCACTTTACAAATCGAGAAATAGGGTCATTATTCACATGTTGCATTTCAGAATGTAGAAGATAGAAATTATATAATTCATATCTTTCATTTTAGATTGTAGAAGATAGACATACTTCTAGGATAAGTTTTTAGGAAGTGTTGTTACCTTGCTTGTAGAGGTTTTAAAATGAAGTGCATAGAAGGTGTAGCTAAAGTCTGGCATAAGGAGATATGGCTCAAGGTTTGCAGATGCCATGAAGTAAAGCAAATTGATGACTTACCTTGTACCCCGAGGGATTTTAAAATAGCCAATGTTTCCTTGAGGGATTTTAAAAGGCTTGAATGCAACTATAGACTTTGGTTGTAGTTGCAAATAATTTTGTTCTCTCTACCAACCACCATTTCCCCCTTATAATGGGTAGAATGTAGAGAGAAAGATGGGTGAAGACATTGGAGATGCAGTTTTGGAGGCAAGCATCAATGCTTGATCAAAACTCTCAAAGTTCTCCCCTACTAGGAAATGTAATGAGAATCTTGTATCTTGGTATTCTCTACATCAATAACCACAATTGTGCTATAGTGGCATGGCTCATTAAGTAGTTGGCATTCATGGAATATTTTTCTGTCTCGACACCAAAGCTTTCATGTATATTGGTCTAGTGGTTTTATGACATCGTATACATGCAATACATGTTACACATTCTTCTAAACAACTAGTAGCTTTCTGCATTCCTTATGATTATAAAAGGAATACCAAGGATATAAAGAAGGATTCTAAAATTTTCTTATCTCTGGGGAGAGTTAAAAAATGCATATATCTTGTCTATTTGTGTAGGGTGGTTTCATGATGAGACAAAATAGAATGTACACTTTCTTTCAGTATTTTTTCAATCACTTAATTAGTAGACTACAATATTGTTTCTAAGATTGTCTCCATTTGTACTTTTAGATGTTACATGAATAATGAATAATAATATTAGAGATATTTTGTTTTCTCTTGGCAATTTCCTTGTCAATGTGAACATTAGGAATTAATGCTCAAGTGGTTCATGCTTCACTCATTTGAAATGATCTTTTTCTTGGGTTTACATTCTTGATCTCAGATTCAACTCTAACACTGTAACTTGTATCAAAAATTGGAAAAATAAAAAAATAAGAGATATATGATATTAATGTATACTGCACAAGGCAACTTATGGTAAGTATGAATTTAATGAGAGATTTATGATGAAGTTGATGGAATGCCTTTAAATTGGGCATTGGGGTATTAACTATTGGCATTGTTGGCATTAGGTTGTCATTGATTTCAACTAGTATTGCATGGTCTCGAGTGAGTAAGTAATGGTGATCGGTATGGGAGAAGAAAGGTATGATGGTGTCAATCCATATGTGTGTAAGCAAACAGAAAGGTATGTTACTAGTACACATAAAATGCATCATCTACCGATAAAGAAGGACCACCGGCAAGGCAAAGCAAGTGAGAAAAAGAACAATTGAAGGATGTGAATTGGTATACACAGAGAAGTTTAATGTTGCTAATAAATAGACTGATTAGTTGGACTAGCATGTTTGATGGAAGGCCAAGTTGATCCACCGACAGAGAAGAGGTCAGCAGGTATGAAGGACCACCAGTGAAGTTAGGTTATACTAGTAAGGTGAGTTGAACCGGTAGTCAATCTTAGTTAGTGAAGGATGTCAAACCAACATCATAAACCAAACATAGATGGATGTCAGCAAGGATGATAGGTGGAAACTAGGTGGCGATCACACAGAGGTTGTTGAAGTGTTCATCGACGTAGTAGTCAACAAGTAGGTTGAATTTAATAAAGAACCTGCAAATCATGGGAGGATGACAAAATGTTGCCGCTTGAGGAAGACAAGTTAGCAAGGTGATTGATTTGACCTTGCAAGATGATTTGATCTCTATACTCAATTGCCAAAGAAAACAACCAAGCCATTAATGGTGAATGATAGAGAAACATAGAAAAGCATGTCGTGTACATCCAAAAATAGAAAATGCACATTGAAATGCAAGGAGATGGCGGTGTTTTTTGGTTTGATGTAGATCATCATTATAGAAAATCAAATTAGATCAAATATAATATGGATCGAGTTGGTGAAGGTAAAACCTAACACAACACCATTTTAATGTTACTTTGGTGGGAACCCTAAAAGATAAATATGTCAACTCGAGACTGAAATGAGTGAATGCTATATGTGAGGTGTGAGAGGAAAGAGAGCCTGAGAAAGAAATACCATCTACCTAAGAGTTATTTCTTAGGGAGTTATAGTGTGTGTTAGCAGGCTGAATTGATGAGAGGGTCTAACCGATAGAGATAGAGCAACTAGTAAAATGCTATGTCTTAACAATCAAGCATACCGGTGAGGAGTGATTGGTTAGGAAGGCATCCAAGAGTGACACTATGAAGTGTGAGACTTAGATAGAGAGAAGAAAGGGTGGGAGTAATGGGTGAGTAAAGGGAGAGAGTAATCTGATAACGGGCAGTGTGAGAACCAATGAAGAAGAAGAGTTTGTTAACAAACATAAATCCATTGATCAGGTGTTGGAGAACTCATTTGCAACTAGGTGCTATCACTGTATCAAAATTGTATTTTGTTATATTACATCGAGTTGGTTCTTGGCATAGGGGTTGGTGCTCCTTGGGTTGGTGCCCTAAATTATTGTAATCGGATTGTTTCATTGTGAGGCTAGATTGGAGTAGTAGAATCTAGCAGCATTTCTCACTGGGGTTTTTCCCATATTGGGTTTTCATTATACATATGGTGTTGTGGGTTATGCATTTGTGTGTTTTCCTCTTTTGATATCTATTCTTATCTTACCAGTTTAATTGTTTAGTGTTTAGGTTGATAACCAGTATTCCAAGCTTGGTTTAAAAAGAAAAGTTTTCAAGAACCACTGATTCACCTCCCTCTCAGTGGTACATTTTTTTCAACATTAACGTATTTCTACATTATATGTTCGAGTTGGAAATGCAGAGGTGGGAGTGATGGACACACCGATTATGCTTAGGGTAATGAAATAACAGACAATGTTTGTAGGTGAAGTCATGATAAATGGTTAGGGTGGGTCTTGGTGAATGACTACCTATGCATAATGCTTGCGGTCAAGATAGTGTTGGGGTTGGAGTTTATGATGGCATATCATGGGCATAGGGTTAGTTTGGACATTTCAACCTTTTTTCTTGCCATGGTGTTATATATGAGGGTTTCCAAGGAGTGGGTGAAAAAACTCACCTAGAACCTATTCAAGCATGCATATTATGAAACATTGATGTGGTGATGATAATGTGGATGAGAATCTCCTCATTCCCCTCCCAGAAAAATATTACATTGGGGGGGTTTCTAAATTTGTGATTGTACAAACATGGGATGTTAGATGATTCAAATAAACAGAAGACAACTGAGATGGGGGGGGTGAATAAGTTGTCTTAGAATACCGAAACCTTAAGAAATTAAAAATTTAATACCAGAACCCAAAAGATCAATACTGGAATACATAAACCAAATACCAAAATAGTAGATAGACCAATTAAGCATAAACAATAATTAGAGAATAAATACCATCCACAAGACAACAAGATTTATACGTGGAAAACCCAGTAAAGGGAAAAACCATGGTGGGAAGCCTATCCATGGTCAGATAATACATCTACAGTAAGTATGTGAATTAAAATTAAGGAGCTTTCATTTGAAGGAAGGCCAATAGCCTAGAGCACACTGCTCATCACAAAAGGAGTCTCACTGACTACATAGAAATCTAGACTACAATCTAGAGAAATGAATGAACTATGAAGATAGCATCTCCTATGCCTAAGTATAGTTCTGATTAAGTGCAATACCAGAGGACTAAATCCTCTTACATAAACCCAACTCGATCACCAATGATCAACTAAATCCTTTGCTTGAATTATTATTACATTATTCACTCAATACATTTCCATATCCCTTCCTTTTATGATCTACAATGAGATCTTACATCATATATATCTAAACCCTTCACAAAAAACAATAAGGTTCGCTACTAGAAAATATAGAAATTACATAATTACAAAACATGTTGGCCAGAGACCAAAAAAATAATATCCAACCCATAAGACATCCTGAAAACACATCGAGAGGTCCAATCCACACGTTACATTAAGCTAGTCCATCACCTAGATAATAATGGGACCCAATTCAGGTTCATACATGCTAAGGCAATGATATGAATCCCCCAAGTCTCTAACATGATCACCATCAACATTCTGAAATTCTACCAAAAGTTGCACCAACACCACTTATGTAATTCATCAAATATCTTCATCAAAGCTCTATTGGTGAAACCCTTGTCGAAACCACAAACCAAGCTTTCTAGCAAAAAGGATAGCATTTGATCATTAGATCCAAAACCAACTAATTGAACATGAATATGAATAGCATGAATAATCCAATTCCATAACCCAAACATACCAGAGCATACTGAATCAAATCTGACCAGAAACGAAACATCCTACCAAGATGAGAAGGGTGCCAATAAAGCATCAAAAACAGCAAGTGTTGACATCAACGACAAAACATCAATGCAACACATAATCAATTCCTCCAAATGGCCAACGATATCTCCCTTTGGCATTGATGGCAACACTAGATGTGAAAAACATCCAAGTGCCAAGAAATGCCAAAACAAGTCACCCCCAATGGAAGTCAACCAACAATCTCCCATACCAAGATATAACAATGAATTTCTAAAACAAAGATCAAACTCCCCCTATGATAATATCCATGTAAAGCTCTATATTACACATATATCACTCCTCCTAATGTATACAACTCCTTAAGTTTTTCACATCAATATCTCTCCCCCTTTGACATCAATACTAGAAATCTGACAAAATTATCAAAGCAAAAACAAAAACCATTGAAAGAAAAGGATAACTACTCCCCTTGAGCAGTAGCATCTGCACATGAATGCCAAAATTAATAATATCTCTGATAATGCATACCGGACTGATGCCAAATAATATCAATCAGTTCTTTGCTAAAGGGGCCGAAACCCCTAACCTATCTCTCTGGTACTCAAATGATTCTTTAGGAAAAGGTTTAGTGAAAATATATGCAATGTGATCTTTAGTGTTCACATAAACTAGTATAACTTCATTTTCTTCCACCTTCTCCTTCAAAAAGTTATACTTGATAGATATGTGCTTTGTCTTAGAGTGAAATATTGGATTCTTTGATATGTCAATAGCAGTAGAGTTATCACAATGAATAACTACCGGTCCAATGCAATCCACTTTGATATCCTTCAACATTTGCTTCATCCATAAAAGCTATGTATAGTTAGTAGCAGCAACAACATACTCAACTTCAGAAGTAGATAAAGAAGTACATGATTTCTTCTTGCTAATCCATGAAATCAACTTATTGTAAAGAAAGAAAGCTCCATTGGAAGTACTTTTCTAGTCATCGACATCACCAGCCCAATCTACATCTATATATGGACATAAAGTAAAGTCATCATCCTTAGGGTACCACAAACCATATTCAGATGTACATTGCAAGTATCTAAAAGATCTTTTCACTACACTCTCATGATTTTCTCTAGGATCACTCTGAAATCTAGATGTAATACAAACAAAATTAATTGTGTCAGGTCTATTTTGAGTCAAATATAGCAGATCTCCAATAATATGCTAGCTCCCAGAGACAAATGAGAGGGGGGGGTGAATCAGTTGTCTAATAAATTCAAACCAAAATCAACTTAACCAAAACTTAATGCTTAATACCAGTAAACCAAACTTTATGCCAATAGATAGTTTTATTAGTTAGATGCAGTACCGGTAAAGATTAATGCATGAAACAAAAAGACAATAACATCCACAACACATAACACAAATATTTGTACGTGGAAACCCTGTAAGGGGAAAAACCATGGTGGGAAGCCTTACCTACAATCAAATGATACTATTGTAGATAGTATGTGTGTACAATATGGAGTTTGCACATGCAGAAAGGTCGTCTGCCTAGAGCTCACTACTCAATCACAAAATGGGAGTCACACTAACTACAATTGGATGATTAAATCCAATGATAATGTACTACTCAAAATAGCATCTTCATATGTTGGATTCAGTATCGGTTTAGCTCTGATATGCCTTCTTCAAGCCTTCCTTCCATCTTGAATGATGTCTGCGTGTATAGCTCTGCTTATATTCACATATACCTTATTACAATCCTTTTTACAAAATCATATCCTATGCTATATCAACCTCACAAATGAGATCTTACATTTATACCATAACCTAAGACCAATTGAGTAGGTCGGCTCACTAAGAGATATTACAATGAAATCAATTACAAATGAATCAACATCCGATGCATCATGTCGGCTCAACAACATGATGTGTCATGCTAATCTGGAATAGATAAGCTTGTTGGTGCATAACTTGGACCTATTTGTCAGTAACAACAAATATGCAAACCTAATCAAACCAATGAACAAAACACCAAAAAAAAGTGTCCAAACAATGTCTTCAACATAACCAAGTACTCTCCAAGTCATTCTATGTTCCGGTGAACAATATAACCTGTCGATGAACCAAATACCGGTGACTTTGCATAAGTCACTGACACTTCGGTGAACGTAACCAAATATCCAAGTGTTGACATCAATGACAAAACCATATCAACATATCCAAAATACCAACAATCTCCCCCTTTGGCATTGATGGCAACAGAAGATGGAAAAACCATCAAAGTGCCAAAATAGAAATGCCAAACACTAAAAACCAACAATCTCCCAAAGAGATCATTAACCAGAAATCAAAATATAGATACAGAGAGTAGAGAGTAATCAATCTCTCCTAAAATAACAATTTATCCCTCAAAGGATAATGTGTTTTTCCATATCAAACTCTCCCCCTTTGACATCAAATGCCAAAGCAATACAAAAACCAGATTCAAATACAAAATACCAACTACCCCCCTGAGAAGTAGCTCTCCTCATCAAAGCTGAAATAAAAGATTTTTCTATTAATTCTATTGGTTGATGACAAACATCAACTGTCTAAGTCTCTATCGGTGGGGGTATAGCCCCAAGCTGTTCTCTTAGATATTCAAAAGTCTCTTTAGGTAAAGGCTTAGTAAAAATATCTGCAATCTGCTCTTTAGTATTCACATAAACCAATTTCACTTCTTTTGCTTCAACATTCTCTTTTAGAAAATTTAATTTGATAGAAACATGTTTAGTTTTTGAGTGAAGTACCGGATTCTTAGATATATCAATTGCTGCCATATTGTCACAGTAAATTGTTATAGGTTCCTTGCATTTTACCTTTATGTCCTTCAACATTTGCTTAATCCATAATGCTTGTGTGCAATTAGTTGTTGCTGCAACATATTCTAATTCTGATGTTGATAAAGATGTGCAACTTTGTTTCTTGCTCAACCAATAAATTAATCTGCTACCAAGAAAAAATGCTCCACCGGTGGTGCTTTTTTTGTCATCTACATCTCCAGCCTAATTTGCATCTATGTATGCACATAAATCAAAGTTTTCATCTCTAGGATACCATAAGCCAAGATTTTTAGTGCCTTGCAAGTACCAAAAAATCCTTTTTACTATTGATTCATGATTTTCTTTAGGATTACTCTAAAATCTTGAAACAATACATACTGCATTCATAATATCAGGTCTTGTTTGTGTCAAATACAGTAAACCTCCTATCATAGACTTGTATCTAGTCAGATTAACAGGTGTTGATTCATCCTTCAATGATAATTTATTAGTTATAGTCATAGGTGTGCTTACCGGTTTAGATTTTTTTATGCCAAATTTCTTTAGTAATTCCTTCAAGTACTTACATTGACTCAAGAATATACCTTTATCAAACTATGAAATCTATAATCCTAAAAACAATTATATCTCCCCAATCATAGACCTTTCAAATTCTTGCTGCATTTTATTAGAAAAGTCTTTACATAAGCCATCTTCTCATCCAAAGATTATATCATCAACAAAAACTTCTATAACCAAGATGTCATCATTAGTCACTTTGTAATATAAGTTGTTGTCAGCATTACCTTTAGTGAAACCAATCTTCAAAAGATATTTATCCAATCTAGCATACCAAGCTCTAGGAGCTTGCTTTAGCCCATACAAAGCTTTCCTTAACCTACAAACCATATTTTTGTCATCTGTCAATGAAAATCCATTAGGTTGCTCAATATAAACTTCTTCTTCAAGATCACCATTCAGAAATGCACATTTAATATCCATTTGATATACTTTATAGTTCTTGTGTGCTACAAAAGCCAAGAATAATCTGACTACTTCAATTCTAGCTACCGGTGCAAAGGTTTCATTATAGTCAACTCCCTCTTTCTGTGAATATCCCTTACAAACTAGTCTTTCTTTATTTAGGATTACCTTACCATCTTCATTAATTTTGTTTCTAAATACCCATTTAGTTCCAATTACATTTTTATCTTTAGGCTGGGGAACTAATGTCCATGTGTTATTCTTTTGAATTTGTTCCAATTCATCTTCCATAGCTTTAATCCAATGTTTATCTTCACATACCTCATTAACTAATGCTGGTTCAATTTGAGAAATAAGACATACCTCTTCATTTTCCAATCTTCCTCTAGTCATAACTCCTTGATACTTGTTTTCAATTATCTAATCTTTTGAGTGGTTCAGTCTTACATACTAGGGTGTCTTTGCTTGCTGTTGTTCCTTAGTTACTGTGGTGGAATTTCCATATGATGCCGGTGTGACTGGACCATCATTCTATACCAATGTACTCATTGTAGGTTCATTTGATATTATCTTTGTTGCTAGTTTAGAGTCCATGTACCTTGAATTTCCTCTAAACCATTCATCAATCTTCACATTTTCACTCTCAACAATTTTCTACAATCTCTTGTTAAAACATCTATATGCCTTGTTCTTAGATGAATAATCAAGAAATATTCCTTCATCAGTTCTAGGATCAAATTTTCCAATATACTCATCTCTTCTAATATAGCATTTATTTCCAAATATTCTTAAATATTTAAGAGTAGGAGTACTACCAAACCATAGTTCATGAGGGGTCTTACCGATTTCACCTTTGATGTGAACTTTGTTGAATGTATAAACTGCTATACTCACTACTTCTCTCCAATATACATGAGGTAGATTTGCTTCTGATAACATACTTCTAGCTACATCCAAAATAGTTTTGTTTTTCCCTTCCACAACTCCATTCTGCTGGGGTGTCCAGGCTGCTAATAGTTGTCTTTTGATTCCATTCACTTCACAGAATGTATTAAATTCTCTAGATGTGAATTCACCTCCTTGATCTAATCTCAGACATTTGATTTTCTTACCGGTTTCATTTTCTACCATCACCTTGAATAGCTTGAATTTCCCAAGTGCTTTTGATTTCTCCCTAAGAAAAGTAACCCAACACATTCTAGAATAATCATCAATGATTAGCATAAAATGCCTATCTCCTTGTAAACTTCTAGTTCTTGTTGGACCACATAAATCAGTATGAATTAAGTCAAGAACATTATTGGACTTTTCTAGAATACTCTTAAAAGATGCTCTAACTTGCTTTCCAAATTGACATTCCTTACATACCAAATTGTGAGGTTTGACAATTTTAGGTAAATCCCTTACTGCCTTAGTTGTACTGATTTTTAGAATGCAATCAAATTTACATGACAAAGTCTCTTATGCCTAAGCAACTTTCATCAATATGTGCAATCAATCATGTCTTTTCATTGTTGTTCAAATGAAAAATATTACCTCTAGTCTGATTATCGGTTGCAATTTCCAAACCAATTTTGTTCATGATTTTGCATTTACCATTCTTGAATTGCAATTGAAATCCTTTTTCAACTAATTGACCAACACTCAAAAGATTATGCTTCAAACCTTCAACATAGTAAATATTATCAGTATTGTTCTTACCATCAAAAGATATAGTGTCTTTTCCTTTGATCAAACAAGCTTTATCATCTCTAAATCTCACTAGACCTCCATTGTATTCTTGAAAGGTTAAGAATTTACTTTTATCACCAGTCATATGATGTGAACATCATGAATAAATGATCCATTCATCCTTATCTTCAATTCTAGCTGCCAAGGCCTGCTCTACTGGTTGAACATTAGGTGCTCGTTGATCTTCTGTTATAGCAACAAAAACCCATCCATTGTCTGTCGATTCCTCATCAGAATCATTAGTGACTCCTTCATCGGCAAGGTAACAAGATTTGTCTCTATTCTTCTTAAATCTGTATCTCTGATATTCAAGGTTAGGCTTGTATGTTCTTTTAGCTTCTTCTTTCAATCTTACATGTCTATCAGGACACCTAGATGCCATGTGGCCAATCTTATTGTAGTTAAAACATTTAAAGGGTGCTTTGCCTTCATACTTACTTCCAATTGGACCTTTAGGCATTTTCCTTGCAAATAGTGCTTCAAGTTCTTCCAGTTCTTCATTTTCTCTCCTGCTTTCTTCAAGTTCTCTTGCATAAAAGGCTTTCCAATCAGATTTATCAAATGATGATGATGAAGTAGATGATGATGCCTTGAAAGATAAATCTGTCTTTATAGTAGAAATAGGACCAAATTCCTCAAGTTTAAAAGCTGAAAGTTTTCCAACCAAAGTGTCTCTAGTTACTGATGTATTAGGCATTGTTCTCAATTCATTTATAGTAGTTACTTTCATTTTATATGCTGGTGGAAATGATCTTAAAACTTTTGAAACAATTTCATCTTCATTTAAGGTTCCTCCACAACATTATATACCCAAAACAATTTCATTTACTCTCTCCATAAAAGTAGAAATCCTTTCATCTTCTTCCATTTTTAGATTTTCATACCCGACTCGGAAGCATTCAAGTTTTGCATTTTTGACTATGGAATCTCCTTCATTCAATGTTTCCAATTTGTCCCAAATAGCTTTAGCAGTAGATCTATTTGATAATCCCATGATTTGTTGATCTGACAATGCACTCAAAAGTGCTTCTCTTGCTTTGCAATCATTTTCCTCATCTTTACCTAAGGTTGGTGGATTAGGTTGACCTTGAGTAGGAGAAACATAACCATTCTTTGTAACCTCCCATATATCCTTTCCAATGCAATTCAAATGGGTCTCCATCCTGATCTTCCATATGCCATAGTTAGTTCCATCAAGTTTATGACTATCCTTCCTGAAATAGTTAGAAGACATTAGATCTCCTCAAGCTATTAAACCTCTGCAAAAAGAGAACTAGGCTCTGATACCAATTGTTAGGTCCTAGAGACAACTGAGAGGGGGGGTGAACCAGTTGTCTAATAAATTCAAACCAAAATCAACTTAACCAAAACTTAATGCTTAATACCCATAAACCAAACTTTATGTCAGTAGACAGTTTTATTAGTTAGATGCAATACTGGTAAAGATTAATGCATGAATCAGAAAGATAATAACATCCACAACACATAACACAAATATTTGTACATGGAAACCTTGTAAGGGGAAAAACCATGGTGGGAAGCCTTACCCACAATCAGATGATACTACTGCAGATAGTATGTGTGTACAATATGGAGTCTACACATGCAAAAAGGCCAACTACATAGAGCTCACTACTCAATCACAAAATGGGAGTCACACTGACCACAATTGGATGGTTAAATCCAATGATAATGTACTGCTCAAAATAGCATCTTCATATGCCGGATTCAGTACCGATTTAGCTTTGATATGCCTTCTTCAAACCTTCCTTCAATCTTGAATGATGTCTATGTGTATAGCTCTTCTTATATTTGCATATACCTTGTTACAATCCTTTTTACAAAATCCTATCCTATGCTATATCAATCTCACAAACGAGATCTTACATTTATACCATAACCTAAGACCAATTGAGTAGGTCAGCTCACTAAGAGATATTACAATGAAATCAATTATAAATGAATCAATATTTGATGTGTCATGTTGGGTCAACGTATTTACAATAATAAAAAATCATCTCCAAGATGTGTCATACTGATCTGGAATAGATAAGCTTTCCGGTGTATAACCTAGACCTATTTGTTGGTAACATCAAATATGCAAACCATATCAAACCAATGAATAAAACACCAAAACAAAGTGTCCAAACAATGTCTTTAACATAACCAAGTAGTCTCCAAGTCATTCTAAGTGTTGGTGAACCAAATACTAGTGATTGTGCATAAGTCACTGACTTGCCGGTGAACATAACCAAATCTCCAAGTGCTGATAAGTGTTGACAAGTGTTGACATCAATGACAAAACCATATCAACATATCCAAAATACCAACATCATAGACTTGTATCTTGTAGGATTTACCAGTGTAGAAACATCTTTCATTTTCAATTTCTCACTTGTAACCATAGCAGTACTTACTGGTTTAACATCTACCATACCAAATTTCTTCAACAATTCCCTACCATACTTAGATTGAAAGATGAAAATACCTTTATTAGTCTAAGTAATATGCAAACCTAATAAAAATTACATTTGCTCAATCATAGACATTTCAAATTCTTTCTCCATATTCTCAGAAAATTTCGTGCACAACTTATCTTCACCTCCAAAAATGATGTCATTAAAAAAACTTCAATTATTAGTATATCATCATGAGTGAATTTATAATATATATTGTTGTTAGCATCACCTTTAGTGAAACCAAGCTTCAAAAGATATTTATCTAACCTTGCATACCAAGCTCTAGGTGCCTGTTTCAATCCATATAAAGTTTTCCTTAACCTACAAACCATGTTTGTATCATCTGAAAGTGAAAAACTATCAGGTTTCTCACTATAAACTTCCTCATCAAGATCCCCATTCAAAAATGCAGACTTGACATCCATCTGATAAACCTTGTAGTTTTTATGGGCAACATAGGCAAGAAATAATCTTACAGCTTCAATCCTAGCTATAGGTGGAAAATTTTCACCGTAATCAATTCCTTCCTTCTGTGAATATCCTTTACAAACCAATCTAGCTTTATTCCTTATCACTTGTCCATCTTCATTCAATTTATTCCTCAAAACCCATTTAGTTCCAATAACATTCTTATTTTTAGGCCATGGAACTAATGTCCATGTGTTATTTTTCTCAATCTGATCTAATTCTTCTTCCATAGCTTTCATCTAAAATTCATATTTACATGCTTCAATTACTGATAACAGTTCAACTTGAGAAATTAAACATACCTCACTATATGCCAATCTCCTTCTTGTCATTACTCCATTCTTGTTATCCCTAATGATCTGATCTTCTAAATGATTCAATCTCACATACCTAGGAGTCTTCTAACTCTTTGTTCCTCTTCCTAGTTCTTCATGTACTATTGAATTTTTTGATACTACCGGAGTAATTAGTTCAACTCTTTGTTATGGTAAAGATTCTACCAGATCAGATATTATCATTTCCACTGTTGGTTCTTTCTCATAAACTCTTATTTGACTTATATTCAACTCATCCACCTTGACATTAACACTCTCCATAATTCTCTACAATCTCTCGTTATAACATCTATATGCCTTGCTTTCATTAGAATAAGCAAGAAAAATTCCTTCATCACATCTAGGATCAAATTTTCCAATGATATCATCTCTTCTAATATAACATTTACTACCAAAGATTCTGAAATACTTAACTGTAGGTGTATTGCCAAACCATAATTCCTAAGGTGTCTTACCGGTTTCTCCTTTGATATTTACTTTGTTGAATGTATAAACCATTGTGCTCACTGCTTCTCTCCAGTAGATATAAGGCAGACTAGCTTCCATCATCATTGTTCTAGTAGCATCCAAGATAGTTATGTTATTCCTTTCCACAACTCCATTCTATTGAGGTGTTCGAGGAGGAGAAAATTGTCTCATTATACCATGTTTCTCATAAAAATTATTAAACTCACCGGATGTGAATTATCCACCATGATCTGACCTTAAACATATAATCTTCAATCCTATCTCTGTCTCAAATTTAGCTTAAAAGATTTTAAAATTTTCAAAAGCCTCATATTTCTCTCGTAGAAAAGTAATCCACATCATTCTAGAATAATCATCAATGATTAGCATAAAATATCTATCACCTTGAAAACTTTTAACTCTAGAAGGGCCACACAAAATAAGATCAATAACATCATTATATTTATCTTGTATACTCTTAAAGAGGTTCTGACCTATTTTCCCATTAGACATTCTTTACATACCAGATTATAGGGCTTCACAATCTTAGGTATATCTCTAATTGCCTTAGTTGAATTTATCTTTACCATGCAATCAAAATTCACATGACATAGAATTTTATTTCATAGCCAACTCTCATCAATTTTTTCAATCAAACATATCTTCTCGTTGGAATTCAAATGAAAAATATTACCTTTTGTATGTGTACTAGTTGCAATCTCCAAACGAGATCTATTAATGATTTTGCATTTTCCATCCTTGAAGTGTAGTTATAATCCCTTATCCACCAATTGTCCTACACTCAAAAGATTATATCTCAAACCTTCAACATAATAAACATTATCAATATTTGTTGGTCATTTGGTGGAATTGATTATGTGTTGCATTGATGTTTTGTCATTGATGTCAACACTAGCTGTTTGGATGCTTTACTAACACCCTTTTGGTCATGGAAGGTTGAGTAGTTTTTGGTTAACTTGGATCTAGATATCTTTCAAAGGGATATAGTGAGGCTTGAAAGAACAAATTATACAATATGGATATCCATATGGAGACTCATCTAAGATGTCTTGGCAAGGAGATTTGGGAGATCATACAAAATGGTGTCACACCCTTTAATTTGTGATTTTTCAATCCTCCTCCAACAAACCTGGACAAGGATCTTGAGAATGGTTGTAGAGAAAGAGAAGCTCTCTTGTGTTCACTTTCTGATTAGTAAATAATGGGATGAACAGACAAATCATCTGCAAAGGCTATATGGGATAAGTTGCAGACTCTTAATGAAGGTGACCCTATAGTGAGGATTGCTAAACTTGATGGTTATTGGGTGAGATATGAGAACCTAGAGATGGAAGAAGATGAAAGGATTACTGCATTCATGGAAAGGGTAAATGAGATTGTTATAGGAATTCAATGTTCTAGTGGAACTCCGAGTGAAAATGAGATTGTTTCTAGAGTCCTAAGAGCCCTACCACCAGATTACAAAATGAAGGCTAATGCTATTAATGAGTTAAGATCAATGGCTAATACAACTGTCAACAAAGATAATTTGGTTGGGAAAATATCTTCTTTTGAGCTTGAGGAATTTGGATCTTCTGCAGTTGTGAAGACTGAACCTTCTTTTCATGCATCTACATCTACAACTGGTAAGCAAGACTAGAAAGCAATATATGCAAAAGAAATAGAGGATATGAAGAGAGAAGATGATGAGTTTGAGAAAATTGAAGCACTATTTGCTAAAAGAGTACCGAAAGGACCCGTAGGAAGTAAGTATGAAGGAAAAGCACCTTTTAAATGTTTTACATGTAATAAGATTGGTCATTTTGCATCTAGATGTCCTGAAAGAAATTCAAGATTTGAAGAAAGAGTTAAAAGATCATTTATGCCTAACCCTGGATATTAGAACAAATATAGATTCAACAAAAACATAGACAAATCATGCTACATAGTAGATGAGGAAGGCATTACTGATTCAGATGATGAACTGGCACTGGAAGAGAATGTACCTAAGGAGAAAGCACTTGTTGCTAAAATTCAGGATAAGGATGAATGGGTAATTGGCAGTGGTTGTTCACATCATATGACTGGAGATAAAGGGAAGTTTCTACCTTTGGAAGAATTTGATGGTGGACTAGTTAGATTTGTAGATGACAAGGCATGTATGATTAAAGGAAAAGGAACTATATCATTGGATGGTAAGAACAATACTAATAATATATGTTGAAGGTTTGAAGCATACTCTTTTGAGTGTAGGACAATTGGTAGATAAAGGATTTCAATTATAGTTTAAGGATGAAAAATGCAAAATCATTAACAGATCTAGCTTGGAGATTGCAACAGCTACACAAACAAAAGGTAACATATTTCATTTGATCTCTGGTGAGAAAATATGTTTGATTACATAGATTGATGAGAGTTGGTTATTGCATAAAGGGTTGTGTCATGTGAATTTTGATTGCATTGAGAAGATTAGTTCAACTAAGGTTGTTAGAGATATACATAAGACTATGAAGCCCTATAATCCAATATGTAAAGAATGTCAAATGTGCAAACAGGTTAGAACCTCTTTTAGGAGTATACAAGATAAATCAAATGATGTTCTTGATCTTATTCATACTGATTTGTGTGGCCTTGCTAGAGTTAAAAGTTTTCATGGTGATAGATATTTCATGCTAACAATTGATGATTATTCTAGAATGATGTGGGTTACTTTTTTGAGAGAAAAATTTGAAGCATTTGAAAAGTTTAAAATATTTTAGGCTAAAGTGGAAACTGAGATAGGATTGAAGATTAAATGTTTGAGATCAGATCATGGTGGAGAATTCACATCCAATGAGTTTAATAACTTTTATGATAAGCATGGTATAAGAAGACAATTTTCTTCTCCCCAGACGCCTCAGGAGAATGGAGTTGTGGAAAGAAAAAATAGAACTATCTTGGATGATGCTAGAATAATGATGATGGAAGCTAATCTACCTCATATCTACTAGAGAGAAGTAGTTAGTAGAGCGGTTTACACATTCAACAGAGTACATATCAAAGGAGAAACCGGTAAGACATCTTATGAATTATGGTTTGGCAATACACCTATAGTTAAATATTTAAGAAGTTTTGGTAGTAAACATTACATCAGGAGAGATGATACTATTGGAAAATTTGATCCTAGAAGTGATGAAGGCATATTTCTTGGTTATTCTAATGAAAGAAATGCTTATAGATGTTATAACAAGATATTGTAGAGAATAGTGGAGAGTGCTAATGTCAAAGTAGATGAGTTGAGCAATAGTCAAATCAGAGTTTATGAGAAGGAACCATCAGTGGAAGTGATTATATTTGAACTAGTAGCACCTTTATCAGAATAGAGAGTTGAACCAATTACTACGGAAACATCAGAAAATTCTACTGTAATTGAAGAACAAGGAAGATGAACAGAGTCAGAAGACTCCTAGGTATGTGAGATTGAATCATTTTGAAGATCAAATCATTGGGGATAAGAGCAATGGAGTGATGGTAAGAAGAAGACTAACAACTAGTGAGGTTTTTTTAATTTGACAAGCTGAACTAGTATCAGTAATTGAGGCATGTAAAGATGAATTTTGGTTAAAAGCTATGGAAGAAGAATTAGATCAGATTGAGAAAAATAACACATGGACTTTGGTTCCCTGGCCCAAAAATAAAAATGTCATTGGAACTAAATGGGTTTATATGAATAAATTGAATGAGGATGGTAAAGTTATAAGGAATAAGGCTAGATTGGTTTGGAAAGGATATTCTCAGAAGGAAGGAATTGATTATGGAGAAACTTTTGCACCGGTAGCTAGGATTGAAGCTGTAAGATTATTTATTGCCTATGCTTCTTATAAAAACTACAAGGTTTATCAGATGGATGTTAAATGTGCAGTCTTGAATGGGGATCTTGATGAGGAAGTTTATATTGAGAAACCTGATGGTTTTTCACTATCAGATGATATTGATATGGTTTGCAGGTTAAGGAAATATTTATATGGATTGAAACAAGAACCTAGAGATTGGTATGCAACTAGTGAAACATGTGCTTCAGGTTGTAGTCCTTCAAGCTCACTTGCTGATATACCACTGATATTCATGAAATTTTCTTTGATTCCTTGGACCTTCTTGGAGGCATCTCTAATAAAATTTTCTCTTCTTTTTGTCCTTTCCTACATAGATACATTACTCTCAATGGTTTCTGCATTACCAAAGAATTTATCAGATGGCTCCCTTGGTGCATCAAGTAGAGCTTTTGCATATGTTTCCAGAATAGGTAGGTCTACCTCATAACCTATCTCAGTAACCCAAATAGTTCTAGGGCTTACTGCTTCCATCCAAGTTTCATCTCGCTTAATGACAAAACAGATTTGCTTGTCATACTTATCAATTATTGTCTGCGGTAGTCTCTCTCTTGCTCTCATCTTAGTTTGAAATATTTTGAAGTAGTCTATAATTTTCTTATCATGATTAGTGCCCATACTGGTGAAATCTTCATGTATTTGTTTTCCAACCAGGATGTCATAACCAAAATATTTGAGACCTATCTCGGGTATCTCTTTGGTAAAGTATAGCATCAAGAATACTAGTAGGTTTCCAAAACAGAAAGTACCTTTCTTATCTCCCTTAATCTTCTTTAAGTTATCAATCAGTTCATCTTTAAGCCATTCACACACATCAATCTTAGTATTATTGTTCACCATCTAATATGCACTTTGAATACAAAGGCTAGAAATATAATTCAGTCTATTTGCATGTGTTGCTTTATATCCTAGTACCATACTCCCATATTTCACATTTATATCCTTAACATCATTTACTCTAAGTGACTTGTTATCAGATATGGCTCCGGTTAACTCTATAACTCCCTTGTTAGGTATTTTCTTGCTTTTATCAGGCCTACTATCAGTTGAAGGTAAACCAGTAACCTCCTTAATGGCTTGCTTGGTTATTTTACAAACTGAATCTAACCATATGAACTCTCCATGGACTCTTCTTAATACAATTCTTACAACTTCCTTTGGAAATTCAAGAATGTTCAGAATCTCTACAAAACCTAAGTCTTCCACAGTCTTATGTTCAGGTTTAATCATACCATTTCCATCAGTGATAACCTCATTAAATGCTCATTAGCTAAGTGAAAACTTAACACACCTGTCAGTAAAGAAGAAATGTATCTTCTCACCATCAACCGAGGGTAGAATACATGATTTTCAACTCGCTGCAATACCCCCTAAGGATTATTCCTCAATTAGACGAAGAATCCCCTACTGATGGAGGGTTACTCTATTCTATCAATGTAGAGATAGATTCATCAACTTTCTGATCACTCTTCTTAATCCATTGTTTTGAAAATTCTTTCTTTACTTCATCTACCTTTTCTTTTCCCTTCAAACTAAATCCTTTCTTATTTGTCGGTATAGTCTTGCTTCTACAAAATTTTGCAATATGTCCAATCTTGTTACATGCATAACAAGTTACATTATTCCTTTGAATAGATTTTCCATATCCTTGACTAGTTTTTGATCTGCATTGATTAGATAAATGCCCAAATCTACCACAAACATAGCATTTCACATTCATTCTGCAATTTTCTGAATTATGACCAACTGTTTTGCATTTGGAACATTGATCTGTGGGTAAGTTTGTATTCTGATTATTTCTAAATCTACACTGATTTTCTCTATGACCATATTTGTTGCAGTTAAAACATTTCCCATTACATTTATAAGCATTAGGTTGTCTTACCAGTTTGTTCAGATCTTGATTATTTGTAGTACCAGAACTTTCTCCAATTTCAAATCCAAGTCCATTTGTATCTCCATCAGGTTTCTATCTTTTAAGCATGTCATCAAGCCTTTCTAAACTTGTCTTGAATTTGTCTTGTGTTCATTTGGAGTGACCAACTCATTTTTAAGAATTCCAACTTGTCTCACAAGCTAATCTTTATCATCTTCCATGTGAATCAGATCTGTCTTTAGCATATCATTTTCATGACCAAGTCTCAGATTTTCATTTCCTGCATCATTAAGTCTCCTAGTCAAGTCTTCTTCATTCTTCTTCCTATCTTCAATATCCTTACATAACCTCATAGTCATATCTTGCATTTCATTCATCATATTAGTGTTCTCTTGTCTCAAATTATTTGCAATATCTTTAAGAGTTTCCTTTTCATCATCATCATTCTACATTTTCTCATGAAGCTCCTACCTTATTTTGTGCTATAACAATGTTCTCCTTAAGTCCTTTAATGAATTCCTTAGAAGTCCTTAGATCATCTTCAAGTTTTATATTCTTTAATTTTTCTACATCAAAATCTTCAAGAGCTCCTTCCAACTATTTTCTTAAGTTCTCCATTTGTACCAGTTTCAGAATCTTCCTCAAGCTGTTAGGCTTTTGCAAATAGAGGACCAGGATCTAATACCAATTGTTAGATTCAATGATAGTCCCAAAGAAACTGAGAGGGGGGTGAATCAGTGTCTAACCGGTTAATAGAATATTTAAACTTATTTATAACTTTGCAACCCAAAATAGTGTACTAGTAAATAAGAATTAATGTAGTAAATAGAGATAATAGAGACAGCATAGAAACATGCCATAACACAAGATACTTTAACGAGGAAACCCGGTGTGTGAAAAACCTCGGTGGAATTTGTGACCCACAATATTTACTCACTAGTCAATGAAAAAATACTACTAACAATAGGGGCCTGCACATGTAGGGAGGCCAACAACCTAGAGCTCACTACTCAAATAAGAGTCTCACTGACTACCAAATCGATAATTAAATCCAATACAATGTACTACTCAAAACAACATCTCTAATGCCAGATTTACTACCAGTTTAAGCTCTGATAGATACCTTAACCAAAAACCTTTGATATCACTAAACAATTATCTTGAACCATACATATCATATCTTCTACTACTTCTCACATCTCTCACATATCAAAATGACCTATAAGATCTCATACATTTATAAGAATTTTACAATATACCATGTTGGCTTACAAAAGATAATTACATTTACAAAACAATTCATATAAACAAAACTGTATCCCATGTCGACTGGAGTGTTGATATGCTTTGTTGCCGATGTAATCTGAGTGTCGGTGTAAGTGCCTACCGATGCTGGTGTCTACCTATTTATAATATATGTGATGTTAGGCATGTAGAAATATATTGTCGGTTGGTTGCCATTTGGTTGCCATCAATGACAACATCAACTATTGTCATAAGCATGTAGAATGCCAACAGACCTCACTGCTCAACAACAAAACTAGAGTTCCAATAGTCTTCATGGTGAATATTAGGGGTATAAATGGTTTGAAAATATCAAAATAATACTTGTTAGGACCTTAGAGTCATCACACAATGCATTCCCTTCATAAATCATTCGTATTCCATGTAGCCCTCCTGAAGGGTCTGTTCCTCCATAACTTTTGGAGAAGTCATGATATTCCAAATGTAAATATAGTTTTAGATACCCATTTATCTCTTACAACACTTATCACAAAATTAGATAGGGTTACTTTGTATGGCTTAGGTCAAATTTTGACTATCTTTGTAGGAATTAGGTATAATTGTGCTAGCAGGCTTATGGGCAACTCGGTCATTTGTCACCAAAATATTCCAAAAGGATGTTTAAGAAAAAATTTATCCTAGGAAGGGTAGAAAAAAATCTCCCAACATTCCACAATGATCAAATCCCCCTTTGGTTTCTGACAATACAATTTAGTCCTCTATTTCTAAGGTTTTTAGTCTGATGCATCAAGATATTAGACCTAGGGCATCATCATTACATGTGTAAACCTTCTTCTCTATCCTTGTAACTTTTTTATATTGGAAAAAATGTTAGGAAAGACCATTACACCAATATTTAGAGGTTTTCACTAGTGGAATAGTGTTTTATGCATTATTCTTTGCCTCTACTTAACCTAGGTAGGGTTCTAACCCGCCTGGAAAGATTTGGTTGTATCACCCTCAAAACTTGATGAAATTTTATGTCACCAAAAGATAGTGAAAGATAAGTCATCCTAGTTTCATTCCCAAGAAACTTCAGACCATTATTGATATGTACAAGAATGTACAATGCAAGAAAAACAATAAGGAACATTCAGATTTGCAGAAACAATGTTATTGTATTCTTTGTTTACCCTAGAAAATATCATCCAAACCATTGTGCCGATGTTACATGGATATTTGATTTTTTTCCATAAACCTCCAATGGTCCTCAACCAAGTTTCAAAATTACAACTAACTAGGACATAATTATGACAAAAGAAGTGTTAAAAGTTGCTTGACACAATGTGCAACATTTGGCAATGTTTACATGGGTCCATTCCCTACCACCTAAGGACTCAACTTGGAATAAAAATAATGAAAAACGGTCACAAAAAAACTATTACATGAAGTAACATCAAACCAAAACCAAAAGACAAAAATTGAACTCTTGGACCTAAGAGATCTAGTATGGGCCTAGGGTGCTCCTGCACCATAATCCCAAGGCAAATAAGTCTCAAGTTCCACTCTAGGAGATACTTGGAACAATACATCCATGCTTCATAATATCTTCTTCTATAGTCCAAGAGGCATCCTCCATTGTAAGACAAGTCTCCACTTCACTAAGTACTGGTAGTAGACCTTGTGCCTTGTTTGGTTAAGTTCTTTGGTATCCAAGATACATTCCAACTCTGAGGGTTGGCTTGGAGGAAGATCCTTGATCCAATAATCATTTGAACCTATATGTGAACCTGCAACCACATCCCCTTTAAAAGGGTAATGATCAGAAACATTGAAAATAGGATAAATTGCTATCCTAGGAGGGAGCTCAATCTTATAGGAATTGTCTCTAAATTTGTTAACCACCCTACATGGCCCAAACTTATTCATATGGAGTTTAGAATATTTTCCTCTGTGAAACCTCTTCTTTCTTGATTTTTTCAAAACCGAGTCTCCCAGTTTTAAATGAAGTTCTCTTCTCTTCAAATCTGCAACTTGTTTATACTTCTATACACTCTATTGAAGAGTGTTCTTGATGTGTTTGTGTATGTCCTACATAACTACAAAAATATCCTCACCTTGAACACTCCTCTCCATTCCACTTACATCTCTCAACTCAAAGACACCCCTGGACTACAACACATACACAATTTCAAATGGAGACTTCCCAACACTTCTATTGACTGAATCATTGTAACCAAATTCTTCTGGTGGTGGGATCAAATCCCATTATGTTACATGCTCCTTGGTTAGGCATCTCAATAGGTTTGAAAGGCTTATATTCACTACTTCAGTTTTCCTATCAGTTTGAGGGTGATAGGAAAAACTAAAACTCAAATTAAGGCCCAATTTTTTCCACAAAGTCCTCCCAAATTGGCCAACAAAATTTCTATCTTTGTCTAAAACAATTCTTAGGGGTAAACCATGGATTATAATAACTTATTTAAAGAAAATAGATACTATATATGAAGTATCATTGGTACTCCTATAAGGTATAATGTGATCCATCTTGAAAAATCTATCCACAACAACATATATCAAGTCAAAACCCCTTAGGGTTCTTCGTAAGCCCATCGCAAAGTCCATGTTTATTGATTCCCAAGGCTTATAACCCTGCATTGGTGCTATACCATTTATCCCTTCAAAAAAGGGTACACTTGTCCACAAAGTTTCTCACATCCTTTTGCATCTTAGGCCAATAATAATGCCTCTTCGCCTACTCCAAAGTCTTGTCAAGACCAAAGTGACCTACAAGGTTCCCTCAATGATTCTCCTTGATCAAGTTAGTCCTCATAAAACACTTAGGAATACATGATTGTGCCCCCTTAAACAATAAACAATCTTAAATCAAAAAATGTAACCATTTCTCATTGTTGCTACTACAAGGTTGCATACAACTTGCATTGATTTCTTTCAAATTTTCATCATAAAGGTGCATACCTTTGAGAGAATCAATTCCCACACTATGTAAGTAGATTTCTTGTACCATCAAATACCTTCTACTATGTTTATTTGCCATCTTATTAAACTGTCCTTTCTTGTGCTTAATGGCAAAAGTAAAACCTTGTAAATACTCAACCCATTTTAAATGCCTATGGCTAAGCTTTTCTTGACTATTTAGAAATTGAAATGCATGATTATTAGTAAACACTACAAATTCTTTAGGAATCAAGTAATGTCTCTATTTATTTAATGCTTGCACCGTTGCATAAATTTCAAGGTCATAAGAAGAATACCTTTGCTTGGCTTCATTCAACTTTTCACTGAAGAAGGCAATGGGCCTATTTTTTTGGCTCAATACAACCCTTATGACATGTCCATTTGCATCACATTCAATGGTGAAAACCTTATCAAATTCAGGTAAGGCCAATATAGGTTTCTCAACCACTCTACTTTTTAAATACTCAAAGCTCCTATTAGCCTCACTAGACCAAAAAAATTTTGTCCTTTTATCAAACTTATCATAGGAGCACACACATTACTAAATCCTTTGATAAACTTCCTGTAAAAACTTGATAAACCATGAAAAATACTTACCTCAACCACTGATTTGGGAGTAAGCCAACTTAGGATAGCCCACACCTTACTAGGATCCATCTTCAAAGTGTCATTAGTAACCACAAAACCAAGGTAAACCAATTTTATTTTGAAGAATTTACACTTCTTCAAGTTTATCATTAGTTTTCACTCATGTAACTTCATCAAAACCATATCTAAATGTTGCAAATGTTTCTCTTTAGTTTATCTAAAAACAAGAATATCATCAAGATATACTATAAGAAACTTACTAGTGAAGCATTTCAGTACTTTATTCGTCAAGCACATAAAATTACTAGGAGCATTAGACAAGCCAAAAGGAATTATAATCCATTCATACAACCCCTCATTATTCTTAAATGTTGTCTTCCATTCATCGCCATGTCTTATTCTGATATAATGGTAGCCACTCTTAAGATTAATCTTAGAAAAGTAACATGCACCCCCCAAACAATCCATTAAATCCTTAATTCTTGCAATACAAAATCTATAACTTATGGTAATCTTGTTGATTGCCATAGATTCATTGCACATCCTCCATTATCCTCCTATTTTGGGTGCTAGGATTATGGGAACTGCACAAGGACTCAAGCTCTCTCTAATCATTCCTTAGTCAAGCACAAAACCAATCAGCAACTATCATGAAGAAATAACTTTTAGAGAAGTAAATCATGAACCATCTGAAATGAAGATACACAAGATCATCCAAAACAATATCCCATAGTCTTAGCACAAGATCTGATCACATCGGAATATACTTGAGGAAATATTGATAGAGTCTGGTAAAACAAGGAACTATAAATCGTATTAGAAAATCTTCCCAATCACACCAGAATAAATCATAGGAATATGTTGACATCAATGACAACAATATATCTTAGCAGTAGAAATGAACAACCATATCCAACAATCTCCCCCCTTTTGGCATTGATGGCAACATATGAATGTGAAAAACAATTAATACAAAGAAAGAAGATATCACCAACAAACTCCACCTAAGATCAAGATAGATACTATAGTTTTTTACATGATCTTCTCCCCCTTTGACATCAATTCCAAAGATCTCAAATTAGATAACCAAACTTATTCTCTCCGAAAACATAGAAACAAGTCAATAGAATACTCTAGTAGAGGAGAAACACCAATTCATCAATCCGGATAAAAGAATGAGGCTCTAAAATCCATCAGATCAATGCAACTCAATGAATCTAGTTCTCATCAAGAGGGGTGGATACCCCTAACTTGTCTCATAAATAAACAAATGTATTTGTAGCCAAAGTCTTAGTGAAAATATCAGCTATTTTTTCCTTTGTAGATACATACTCAAGCTTCACCTTCTCCTCGCTGACTTGCTCTCTCAAGTCACGATATTTGATTGACACATGCTTAGTCTTTGAATGTTACACTGAATTATTTGACATGTTGATAGCATTAGAATTATCACACTAAATAACAGTAGGCGCATCATGAATAACTCTAATATCCTTCAACATTTTCTTCATCAAAGCTACCTAAGGGCAATTAATAGTAGCAGCAATGTACTTAGCTTCAACAATGGATAAGGACATTGAATCTTGTTTCTTTCTAGCCCATGACACCAAATTCTTACCTAAAAAGAATTCTCTAGTGGCAGTGCTCTTTTGGTAATCTACATCACCAGTCCAATCAGCATCAGTGTAGGCACATAACATGAAATCATCATTCCTTGGGTACCATAAACCATAATCCATAATTCCCTTTAGATATCTAAATATCCTCTTAATAGCACTAACATGACTCTCCTTCGGATTAGCTTGATATCTATCAACCATAGACACAACATGCATAATGTCAAGCCTAGTCTAAGTAAGATATAAAAATCCACCAACCATAGATCTGTACAAACTCTGATTAGCTTTCTAAGATTCATCACTTTTAGACAATTTACAACCAGTCGCCATAGGAGTACCAACTAGTTTGAAATCATCTAATCCAAACTTATTTAGCAATTCCTTCACATACTTAGTTTGAGATATGAATACACCTTTTCTTGTCTAAGCAATTTGCAAACCTAAGAAAAAATTCATCTCACCAATCATAGACATCTCAAACTCTTTCTGCATATCACCAAAAAAACTTCATGCTCAAGTCATCATCACCACCAAACATAATATCATCAACAAAGACTTCAACAATCAGGAACTTCTCATTTTCAATCTTTAAATATGGATTACTATCAACAACACCTTTAATAAATCCTAATTTCAACAAGTATTTATCAAATCTATCATACTAGGCTTTAGGAGCTTGTTTTAGTCCATAAAGAGATTTATTCAAATTACATACCATATCTCCATCATCTGACAGTGAAAATCCATCAGGTTGTTCAATGTAAACTTCTTCCTCTAGATCACCATTCAAAAAGATTGATTTGACATCCATCTGATAAACCTTGAAATCTTTATAAGAAGCATAAGTAAGCAACAGTCTAACAACTTAAAGTCTAACAACCAAAGAAAAAGTATCCTCATAATCAATTCCTTCTTATCGTGAGTATCCTTTGCAAACTAGTCTAGCTTTGTTTCTGACTACTTCATCGGCTTCATTCAATTTGTTTCTGAATACCCATTTAGTACCAATAACATTCTTATCCTTAGGTCTAGGTACAAGTTCCCAAGTATTATTCTTTTCAATCTGATCTAGTCCTTCTTCCATAGCTCTCATCCAACGTTCATCTTTACAAGCTTCAACAACATCTTTAGGTTAAACTTTAGAAATCAAACATACTTCTTCAGAAGCTAACCTTCTTCTAGACAGTACACCTTTATTCTTATCACTAATAATCTGATTTTTTGAATGATTCAATCTTACATACCTTGGATTCTTCTATTTCTCAGGCTCCTAAACATATTCACTGGTAGCAGCAACATCTAGATTAATAGTCTCTACTGGATCATTTTGCTTAGATTCTTCAGGCTGAACAAGAGCCAATACAACATGTTAACCATCATCACAACAGTATGCTCTAATCTCCATCCCAAGGTTCTCATCCACCTTCACATTTGCACTCTCTAGTATCTTTCTTAGTCTCTTATTATAGCATTGATAGGCCTTTCTCTTAGTTGAATATCCCCAAAAGATACCTTCATCACTTCTAGCATCAAACTTTCTTATATCCTCATCTCTCTTGATATAACATTTTCTATTAAATACTCTGAAATATCTTACAATAGGCTCATGACCAAACCATAGCTCATAATGGGTCTTACTAGTATCACCTTTGATGTGAACTCTATTGAATGTGTAAACAATAGTGCTAATGGTCTCTCTCTAGTAGATCTTTGGAACATTTCCTTCAATCAACATAGTCTTTGCAACATCCAAAATAGTTTTGTTCCTCCTCTCAACAACTCCATTTTATTGTGGGGTTCTAGGAGCAAATAATTATCTTCTAATTCCATGCATCTCACATAATGAATTAAACTCACCAAAATAGAATTCTCCACCTCTATCAGATCTTAGACATTTGACCTTCAATCCAAACTTAGTCTCCACCTTAGCTTTGAATATCTTGAATTTGTCCAATGCTTTTGATATTTCCTTCAAAAAGACAACCCACATCATCTTGGGATAATCATCAATTAGTAGCATAAAGTGTATTTCACCCTACACACTTCTAACATTTGCAGGTCCACATAGGTCAGTATGCACAAGATCTAGCAATCCATCGGATGTATATTGTTTTCTCTTGAAATAATTTTTGGTTTGTTTACCCAATTCACATTCCTTACATATCATATTAGCAGGCTTAACAATCTTAGGCAGATCTCTAACAACATGTGTAGAAAATATCTTACTCATTGAATCAAATTTTACATGACACATCCTCCTATGACACAACCAATTGTCATCTATCTTAGCAATCAAACAACTTTCTCACTAGCATTGAAATGAAAAATGTTACCTTCAGTCTTAGTCCCAGATGCAATCTCTATACTAAAGGAATTTAAGATCTTGCATTTACCATCCTTAAATTGTTGATCATAACCCTTATAAACCATCTTTCCAACACTCAAAATATTATGCTTCAAACCTTGAACATACAAGACATCATCAATGTTATTCTTTCCATCAAAAGAAATAGAACCTCTCCCATGGATTACATAGTCTTTGTCATCTCCAAATATAACTATTCCACCATCAGACCTTTCCATGCTTACAAATTTTATTTTATCATAGGTCATATGATGTGAACAACTATTGTTAATCACCCATTGATCCTTTTCTTCTACCTTAGCATCCATATTTCTCCTCAATAGAACAACTAGTTGAATCAATAAGTACAGGTCTATCTTCTTTAATGGTAATAAACACAACTTCATCTCCTTCTAATTCATCATCTTTAACACCTTCATCTATAACATAATAATAGTTCTTTAGGTTCCTAAACTTTTGGTTAGACTTATGAGGCTTATTATAATTCTCATATCTATCATTCCTATCATGCTTATCAAACTTATCATGCTTGTCATACTTAGCTGTTCTCTCTGGGAATCTAGAAGAAAAATGTCCTATCTATTGGCATTGTGTTGTCATTGATGTCAATAGACATTGTGATCATTACAGTCAACCGATGTAGGAATTGTGTTGTCATCGATGTCCACCAGTATAAATGTCATGGATGTCAACTGGCCGTGTGGTCAGTGAAGTTGAGTCACTGATATACAAGCTTGTGTTGTAGTGAAGAAACTAGTGATTATATAACTGGTAAGTGATGTGTTGGCATTAGGTTATTGTCAACCAGTATGGTGGTAACCGGTAAGAAAGAAAGGTTGAGAAAATGGAGAAAGTGAATGCAACCAGTATGCAAGATGTCAAATGACAGGACTCCCACCAATCAAAGATGCTATCAAAGGATGAAGAGAAGACTAAGATAAATAATGCTACTGCAAGATGTTAAAGAAGACATATAATAAGTTTACTGGATCATATGTCTAGGTAAATTTGTGTTTGCTCAAATAGGGAAATCATATTGATGCAATACCGAAAGCAGAATGAGCAAAAAATATTCACTTTCATTGAGTGATTGGCAATTTAAGTGCAATAGTCTATCTACTCCCACCCGCAAGTGGTATTGCTTATCTTATCTCGCAACATGCATAGAATGCATCATTACCCTTTGAGATAAGATAATAAGAGAAGTTAAAGGTAGGTAATTGAAGGCTTATACCAGATGACCATAGTGGAACATGAGGATGCCTCAGGTGCATGAAATTAGAGATATGCACCGATTCAACAAATGAAGGCATGATGTGCTACTGGGACATAAGAGGAAGAATAAGTATAAATTAGAACCTGACTAAAGAAGTAGAAGGAAAGGTCTTGCATCTATAGATATGGAGTTACATTGGGAGGAAAGAGTGTGTTACCTGAATGCAGTTGGAGTGTGGTGTTGCCATAGATGCATAATAGTTGGAGATTGATGGCTTGAAGTCATCATGGGTGCCACTGATATGAAGGAAGGAGTTGTGTCAACCGATAAACAGAGTTACCGGTATGAAAGAAAGTGTAGAAGTGAAAGGCTCCCATCGAATGAAGATGAGCATAATGTATATTGCAGATTAAAAAAAAAGGTGACTAGGCTATGTGTTCCACCAGCAAGATAGTAAAGTGCAGACATGAAGGTTAACTGGCTAGGGTATAACTGACAGGGCTAGAGAACCGATAGGTAAGAACTGATAGTGCATGATGTGGTCAATGACAGAGTCTAACCAACATGGGTGAGTGAGCTAAGGTGGATGCCAATAGAGTGGACACATGGACTCGAGGTGTTAAACATACACTAAAGGATGAACAATGAGTTGGTGAGGTAGTTGGTGAGTAAGACTATGTAAATCATGGGTCATTTAGAAAAGCTTTGCAAATCAAGATAGGACGAATAGTGGAGATCTATGTTGCACTGATCGGGCAGATCAAATTTGGTGAAGAGGACCATAAATTCATTTATGGTGATTGATCAAGAAGCCAAGCCGATAGACAGTCTATGTTTGCTAAGTATAACAAACGTGTTTTGGAAGAAAAGAGATATGGTGGTGATGTTTGATTGCTTGCAGGTTGTCGATGAAAATGAAGATTAGATCTAATTTGATACGTCTCATAGTCAATTGAAGAAGCCCTAACGCACCAAATTTGAAGTCATGATTTAATGCAAAAGACTAGTTATAAAGAGACAGATAGAAGACTAAAGATAGCGATTCCAGAAGGTGAGGTGCCAAATATTAAAGAATTGAGATTGAGTGTGCATCAAAGAATCAATTAGTTAGAGAATTCATCAAAGATCATTGAAATGACTGTGTGTGTGGAGGTGCAAATGGTAAGAAGGTTTAAGAGGGGTTTAACCTGTAAGGATAGACTAACCACTAAGCTCCAAAGAGTTGAAGATTTAAGTGAACCAGTAGTGCTAGAATTGACTGGAAGGCAGTAGAGAGTGAAGGAGAAAAGAGTGAGTACTAGTGGTGATCAAGCAAGGAAGAAATGGAGCAGGGTTTGATTGGTAAGTAGAGTAATCGCTAACCAAGTGTAGAGACTGAGCAGAAGAGGAATAAAAAAAAACAGAGTGAAAAAAACTGACAGTGTGAAGAGTACCAATGGTGAGTAGTTGCAGTGGATCAGAGTGATAAGCGAACAAGCAGAGAATAGAAGTAAGGAAAGGCATAGAACCGATAGAGTGAACATAACTGGTAGATATCAGAGTAGAAGTCAACTAGTGAAGAGATTATATGCAGAGGTTACAAAACTCATTTGTAACCAGGTTATTACTATTGTATTATTTATAGTCATTTTAATTAGTGAGTTGGTGCTTGGTGCATGGGTTGGTGCTCCTTGGTTTCATGCCCTAAATAATTAGGGGTTGGTTCTCCTTGGGTTGGTACCCTAAATCAGCAGTTGATTCTCCTTGGGTTGGTGCCCTAAATCAAGGGTTGGTTCTTCTTGGGTTGGTGCCCAAGACTTTGTAGTACAATTGTTTATTGTGAGGCTGGATTGGAGAAGTAGTCTTCAGTAGCATTTCTCATCGAGGTTTTTTGCATATTGGGTTTTCCTCATATATCTAGTGTTATCTGATGTTCCTTTTATGTGTTCTTACATTTTGGTCTTCCCTTGTCTCATCGGCATGTCTTCTTGGTATTTGATATGTTAATTCGTAATCACATCTAGGATTAAAAGGGTTAAGTTTAGAAACCACTGATTCACCCCCCCTCTCAATGGCATCTTGTGTTCAACAATTGGTACTAGAGCATAGGTTCTCGACTAGATTAGCTTTCTCTAGCTTGGGTAGATTTTGGTTTGTGGACAAGATGGTTAGATTTGTGTCAATCCCAACTCCGTTGTTTGATGGTTCAAACTATTCTACTTGGTGTTGTAGAATGGAAGTATACATATCCTCCCTAGGGTATGATGTTTGGATGTCAGTTGTCAATGGTCTCTCTAGCCATTTCAGTCCTCCCACCGGTCCTGAAGCAGAAAGAAGATCTATGTGTAATACTGAAGCTATGATGCTCATACTCAGTGGACTTACCGATGATGTTTCTTCAAAGGTGGACAAGTGCAAATCTACCAAGAGATTATGGGATAGATTAAATAATCTCATTGGAAATGAGCCTATGACTACTGGATCAGTTTATGGAAGCAAGAAGAAAAATGAAGCAGACACATGTGCAGATGATAAAGGTAGATCTGTTAGCTGCTGCATCAATGATGAAGAGGAAACTCATCTCTTCATGGCACAAGAAACTCAAAGTGAGGTACATACCTCAAAAAGTGACAGTTCAGATCAATCCTACCCACAAGATGTGTTTGGCAATGATGGTGAATATGAAGAAGATAATGAAGCTCAAGTTGATCTTGAAAGTGAATTGGTAAGTGTCCTAGAAGAGCTGAAAAATGTTAGAAATGAGTTTAAGAATTACAGAAAATTAGTTCATGAAGAATGCAACTAGTTGAGGATATGTCTTGAAGTGTCAAATAAAAATATCTACATATTGATAACTTAAATAGAAGAGGCAAAAGGAATTACTAATGAATAAAGATCAATCTTTGATGCCAAGAAGAGAAGATGTGAGGTGTTGGAGCTAGAAGTGGAGACTAAAGATAAAGAGTGTCAAAAGTTAAAAGGAGAAATGGAGAATCTCTGGAAGAACCTTAAGAAATGCAAAGATGAACTCAAGGTGAGGATCTGGTATAATGGTAGCACTAAAGCCTTAGACAAAATGTTAAGTAGACCAAAATATGCCAAGGATACCAGAGGATTAGGATTTGATGGCAGTGAGTGCTCCACAAGAAAGGATGTCTCAAATAAAGACATTCACTTTGTCTCCTCAAGTGGAAAGGACAAGGGTCAGACCTTCACAGTCAAAAGTGCTCCAAGGAAGAAGGTTGACCTAACTACAACCAGTGAGGACATGAGGCTAAATATGAAGACCGGTGAGACAAGAAGAAATAATTCTGATCTAAAAGAAAAAGGAAAGATGAGAAAAGATAGGTTCACTGAAAATAAGAATACAAGAAGGGAGCCTAAAAGATCCCCAAATGGTAGAAGACAAAGAAATGTTTCTGCCCACAAGACAAAGTAAGTGTGGGAAAAGAAGGGATCGGATGAAAGGATTGCAACGACCAGACAACTCAAGTCAAGTCCACTAAGAATCTAAAGAGGAGAAGACAAACCAATAAGATTACCTCATGTTTGGAAAAATAAATTTGTAAGTAATAAGCCTCCATTCTCTGGTTACTACTTTTCTTGTAAAGGATATGGCCATAGGGCAGAGGGGTGCAAAATGTCGTCTAGGAATAGAAAAATTATTTTTCCTAGGAATAGCAATTCTATTTGTAAAAGATGTAATGTATATGGGCATAAGAAATCAAAATGTAGAAACCTACATATACTCTCTCCCAGCTATGCTAACAAGAGTCCATTTTCTTCTCCAAGAAAAGAAAATGTTATATGTTATCATTGTAATGGACTTGGGCATAGAAGTCATGAATGTGGGAAGAGGAAATTTGACACATATGGCAGCTAGTGTAATAGTCATGCTCAACATGGAAGAGGTTATAGAACACATGAGAATCAAAGACCTGATTGAAACAACAGGAGTCATGTTCCTACAAGATCAAGAAGTATATTGAAACTGGTAATAGGTTATAATGACATTGTTTGGAGAAGAAGATCAAACTAGTTTGATAGATGGTCCTCCAATCATCTAGTTGGCTTTATCACAATATTCTTCTACAACAATGTTTCTAGTCATGCTGTAAATCCATTTAGAGAAAAGGACAATCAATAGAAGAAGACAAGACCTGCTCCCAAGACTGCAAATGTGAAAAGGAATGAGACCAATCAGGTATGGAGGAAGAAGGAAGAAAATACAACCATGGGCAGGCACTATGCATTCAATGCAAAACTCGGGGGAATTTACACATTAATCACATCATTCACCCCCAAAACTGAAAAAGGCAATTGTAAGGATAGGCTACTACCGATATAAAGAAAAGATGAAGTTAGTGCCTTGGCTATACATCTGGAGAGGTGCAATGGTTTACTGTTGTAGGTGCAAATGGATGGTTTAAATTGCAGAATAGTTGTAGCATCCTTTGACAAGTAAATGAAGCCTATTGGATAAAGTGTTCTAGTAGAGATATTGGAGCAACAAAGTAAACTAGTATGTGTAGCATGCTACCGGTATGAATGTTAACCGATACTACAAATTATATGAATCAATGTATTTTGGTTACATTGCAGTGGTCCCTGTGGGTTGGATAGATGAAAATATATCCTAGGTGACATTGGAGGAGCCCTAAAGGAAAATGTGTTGGAATGGTAGTCAACCGGTTGGACAAGTGACATAAACTTGAGCTGAGTTGGCATTTTAGTCATGCAATACCATGTCACAGAATTGGGATGGACATCATATATTCTCACCCCCATAGATACAAGGTGTATATTGGTACACGAGTCTAGGACCTAACAGGTAATGAAGACTAGAGATCTATGGTTTAGGGGGAGTTCATAGCCATATCTTCTAATTGGCATTAGACATGTTGGATACAGATGAAGATCAAGTGTCTATGTTGTTGCACCAGTAAGGTTCAAACATTGGGAAGTAATTATTAGTCCTTGTTTGTGATTTCCTTCAGTGTCTATTCAATTTGTACTTAATTGAAATCACAATTGGACCACTGGGTGAAAGGAACACTAGACCGTTATACAAGAAGATGTGAACAAAGAGCAAGAGTTACCTACATAGGGGGACAATATGTCAGATTGGTATCTAATTTATATCAACAAAATTGGTGTCAGAACATGCCCAAAGAGAGAAATTATACCATTAGTATCAGTGTCTGCATCAACAATTGGTATCAACAAACTGGTGTCAGGATAACTTGTTGGATACCAAAGTGAAATATGATGCAGTCTAACCGGCAGGTAAGTGATTGGCATATACTTCTGGTAGCAGAGAAATTGGTGTCAGTTGATGTATGAGCCCTCTAATTGCCAAAGGGGAAGAGGAAACTAGTAGAAAGTTTAGTCAGGACCCTTTGTCATTGTTGTCAAATGGGGACAAAAAATACATGTAGTATACTAGATACTACATGTGTTGACATCAATGCCAAAGTGGGAGATTGTTGGCATTATGTGGTCATTGTAGTCAACTAGTGTAGGCATTGTGGTGTCATTGATGTTCACCGGTATAACTATCATAGATGTCAACCGACTATGTGGTCAGTGAAGTTGAGTCACCAGTATATAAGCTTGTGTTGCAATAAAGAAACTGGTGAGTATATAACCGGTAAGTGATGTGTTGGCACTAGGTTATTGTCAACTAGTAAGTTGGTAACTCGTAAGAAAGAAAGGTTGAGAAAATGGAGAAAGTGCATGCAACCGGTATGCAAGATGTCAAATATCAAAGGATGAAGAGAAGACTTATAGGAAGAATGCTACTGCAAGATGTTAAGGAAGATATATAAGAAGTTTACCATATCATATGTCTGAGTAAAGTTGTGTGTGGTCAAATAGGGAAATCATATTGATGCAATACCAGAAGTAGAATGAGCAACAAAGATCTACTTTCATTGGGTGATTGGCAAGTTAAGTGCAATAGTCTATCTACTCTTACCAACAAGTGGTATTTATTATCTTATCTCCCAACATGCATGGAATATATCATTACTCTCTGAGATAAGAAAATCATAGAAGTTAAAGGTAGGTAATTGAAGGCTTATATCGGATGACCATAGTGGAACATGAGGATGCCTCAGGTGCATGAAATCAGAGATATGAACCGGTTCAACAAGTGAAGGCATGATGTACTACTGGGATAGAAGAGGAATAATAAGTAGAAATTGGAACCTGACTAAAGAAGGAGAAGGAAAGGTATTGCTTCTATAGATATGGAGTTACACCAGGAGGCAAGAGTGTGTTACCTAAATGTAGTTGGAGAGTGGTGTTTCCAGAGAGGCATGATAGTTGGAGATTGATGGGTTGAAGTAATCATGGGTGTCACTAGTGTTGAACTGAAAGGCTCCCATTAGATGAAGATGAGCATGATGTATGCTATGGATTAACAAGAATGGTGACCAAGCTGATGTGTTCCAAAGGAAGGATAATAAAGTGCAGACATAAAGGTTAATAGGCTAGGGTATAAATGATAGAGTTAGAGAAACGGTAGGTAAGCACCAATAGTGTATGATGTGGTCGGTGGAAGAGTCTAAACTAGCATAGGTGACTGAGCTGAGGTGGATGCCGACAGAGTAGACACATGGATTCTAGGTGTCAAACATACAGTGAAGGATGAACGGTGAGTCGATGAGGCAGTTGGTGAGTAACTTGACATTACTATCTCTTGTGTAAATAATGGTTCAATTGCAGAAGCTTTGCAGCTCGAGGAAGGATGAACAATAGAGATCTATGTTGCACTGATTGAGTAGATTGGATTTGTTGAAGAGGACCACAAATTAATTTATGTTGATTGATCAAGAAGCCAAGTTGATAGACAGTTTGTGTTTGCTAAGTACATAAAATATGTTTTGGAAGAAAAGAGATATGGTGGTCATGCCTGATTGCTTGTAGGCCGTTGAACTACATGTAGATCAGATTTGATTTCATACACCTCTAGTTCGTGGATGAAATCCTAACGCGCCAAATTTGAGGTCATGCTTTGGCAAAAATTTTAGCTATAAATAGATAGATAGGAGACTGAAGATGGAAATGTTGGATGTTGAGGTTCTAGATATAGAAGAATAGAGAGTGAATGTGTATTAGAGAATCAATCAGTTAGAGAATTCATCAAATATCATTGAAACAAATGAGTGTGTGGAGGTGCAACCGGCAAGAAGGTTTAAGAGAGGTTTAATCTGTAAGGATAGACTAACCGATAAGCTCCAAAGAGTGCAACATTTAAGTGAACCAATAGTGCTAGAATCGACTGGAAGGTAGCAAAGAGTGAAGGAGAAAAGAATGAGTACCAGTGGTGATCAAGAAAGGTGGAAACTAATTAGGGTTTCACCAGTAGGCAGAGTAATCAGTAACCAAGTGTAGAGATAGAGTAGAAGAGGAATCAAAACCGACATAGTGAACAAAATCGATAGAGTGAAGAGTACCGATGGTGACTAGTTGTAGTGGATTAGAGTGATAAGAGAACAAGCAGAGAATAGAAGTAAGGAAAGTCAGAGAACTGATAAAGTGAACATAACTGATAGAGATCAAAGAAAAGGTCAACCAGTGAAGAGATTATATGCAGAGGTTACAAAACTCATTTTTAACTGGGTTATTACTATTGCATTGTTTATAGTCATTGTAATCATTGAGTTGTACTCAGTGCTGGGGTTGGTGTTCCTTGGGTTGATCCCCTAAATCATCAAGGGTTGCTGCTCCTTGGGTTGCTGCCATAAATCAGGGGTTGGTTCTCCTTGGGTTGGTGCCCTAAATGAGGGGTTGTTGCTCCTTGGGTTGGTGACCTAAATTAGGGGTTGGTGCCCTAAAATTTATAATACAATTTTTTATTGTGAGGCTATATTGGAGTAGTAGTCTCCAACAACATTTCTCATCGAGGTTTTTCCCATATTAGGTTATCCTTGTATATTTGGTGTTATGTGATGTGCCTTTTATGTGTTCTAGCATTTTGGTCTTCCCTTGTATCACTGGTATGTCTTCTTGGTCTTTGATATGTTAACTATTAATCACATTTAGGATTAAAAGGGTTAAGTTTAGACACCCTTGATTCACCCCTGTCTTAGTGGCATCTTGTATTCAATACTATCTTATTACAAGAGAAACATTTCAAAGGCAACTTTCCATCATACTTACCAGCACCTTTAGGCAATATCCAGGAAATCAGTGCTTCAAGCTCATCAAGCTCTCTTTCTTGCTCCTCAATCTCTTTTCTCTCTCTCTCTCTCTCTCTCTCTCTCTCTCTCTCTCTTTGTGTGTGTGTGTGTGTCTCTCTCTCTCTGTCTCTATCTCTCTATCTTTATCTCTCTATCTCTCTCTCTCTCTCTTTGTCTCTCTCTTTGTCTCTGTCTCTCTCTCTATCTCTCTCTCTCTCTCTCTCTCTCTCTCTCTCTCTCTCTCTCTCTCTCTCTCTCTCTCTTATATCTGGATATTCTGTACTCATCAGGATTGGATTTCTCCTTACCGGATACAGACATAGATGCTCTAAATGTTATCTTGAATTTTACATGTGATTCTCCAAACTCACTCAGCTCAAATGCAGTGATCTTTCCCACCAACATATCTCTTGTCACAGTAGTGACACTTCATATCTCATCAATAGTAGCAACCTTATGTTTATAAGCAGGAGGCAAAGATCTCAACACCTTAGCAATAATTTTATCTTCCTCAATGTTTCTAGTGGAGCACATTTGATACCTAGGACAAGGTCATTTGCCTTAGCTATAAAAGAATGTATGTTCTCATCATCTCCCATCTTCAATGTCTCATAAATCTACAAATTAGCAACTTTCACCTATTTATCTCCTTCATACAGGATTTCAAGGTTCTCCTAGATTTCATGTGTAGCTAAAGTCCCATAACATTTGTCATCTCTGAATCTGTCAGGGCACTAAGCTTTGCTTCTGTCACTCTGATATTATATTCTACTTACTTAACCTCATCCGGAGTAGATGGTCCATTCTGAGGAACAACATAAACATTCTTTGTGATCTTCCAGTAATCTTCTCCAAGAAATTTTAAATACACCTCCATTAGGTTCTTGCATATAGTATAGTTTCTTCCATCAAACCTCAAACTCTCCTTTTTAAAAAGAATATCTTGAGCTGCCATCCCGGATCGTCTCAAGTGATTAAGCTTCTTCCGGAGGATCTAGTTGATACCAATTGTTAGCATTAGCCAAGAAGGAAGACTAAGAGGGGGGTGAATCAGTCTTCATCGGAATATAAAAATTTAAGCACAAAAACAAATATAACCAACTACAATAATAAACAGATAAGAAAATCAACAACACAACACATAGTACCAAGATTTTTGATGTGGAAAACCCAATTAAGGGAAAAACTATAGTAGGAAGCTACTCACATTAAGATGATACTCTATAGTAGTATGTGAAAATATTACAATGGGGAATGTACATGCATTCAGGAACACTGTCTAGAGCTCACTACTCGAAAGATATTTTCTCAGAAGGCTACAACCCTCAGGGAAGTCTCACTGACTTACAATATGATTCAGACTATAATGGACGAAAGAAGTGAACTAAAAGAATAACATCTCCAAATGCCTAATTATAGTTCCAGTTAAGCATAGATGTCTACTTTGTAACACCAATCTCACCTAAACCTTAATACCAAATGAGAAATCACTTGTTTGCACATACACCACTCTTTGATAATGCAAACACACTATTAAAACCTAAATTACATGAATATATCACCTATATATACAAATCATCAACCTTGATAACAAGGTTGGCTAAACCCTCAACCCTCAATTACAAAATTACATCACACAATACAAAGATCGACCACTAGATGAATATAATGATTTACATAGCATAGAATTTTCCTAATTCAAATTCCCAAATGATCAACTCCACCGAAAAGCACACCAAGACCAACCGCAACATGCTACACCACCAGAAATACTACATAATATAAAAATCAATACCAGTTGATGAAAATCACCAAAAAATTACACAATGATCAATGCAGATTGCCAAAAAAAATAGGACATGACTAGGAAACACCAACAAGCACATTACAATCATCATGAATAACTACACCATCACCACTTCTTCAAATCTTCATCGGTCAATGTCTAAAAGCTCAAGAACACAACCAATCAACAACTATGATGAATAAAGAACTTGAGGAGCACCAAATCATGAAGCATCTGAAATAAAGATACACAAGATCATCCAGAACAATATTCTAAAGTATCAACACAAGATATATTCACACTGGAATATATCGGAAAAAATACTGAAAGAGTCCGATAAAACAAGGAACTACAAACCAGATCAAAAAATCTTCCCAATCACATTGGAATAAATCATAGGAATATGTTGACATCAATGAGAACAATATATCCTACTAGTAGCAATCATATCCAACACCTTAACCTCCAAATCTGTCTAGGTTATTTGGTCTTTTTCCCCTAAATCGACTTCTTTTATCTACCCCTTGTTCTTGCTTGTTGCTTATTTCTCCTTGAGTTTTTGGGGTCTAGCCTCTACCATTGGAGGTGCCTCTCATTCTCTAAAACTTATTCCTCTGTTTGTGCTTTTCTTTTCTTGTCTCCTATTAATTTTTCTTTAGCCACGATTGCTAGTTAACCTAGCATTCCTCTACCCTTCTTGGGTTTGTCAAACTTAACTCGTCTTGCAGGTTGAATCTCAACCCATTGATATATCTGGCCACATTCTTCACATCATCTTCCATGTGGCCTACCCTAATTCTCAACTTGTATAACTCCTCAATTTAGGCTTTGACATACATCTACCTTTTGTTGAGATTTTGAAGCTTCCTATATACTTGGATGGGATGGTCACTAGGGAGAAAATTGCCTTTGATTTTAGCAACCATCCTATCCCTTGAAGTAATTGTTGACTTTCCCTTCTTTCTCCTCTCATCTTGGACATAGTTCCACCATAGCAAGGCATGAACCTTCAACTTTATTTTGGCCAATTTTACCCTTTTTTCTTCGGGTACATCCTCATCCTAGTTGTCTAATTCCCTTATCCAATCTAAAACTTCTTCACTATATAGATTCCCTCCATACATTATTAAATCCATCTGCACCTTGTGACTATCTCCCTTGACTTTCTTCAAAAAAATTTCTATTCTCAAGTTATTAGGATCCATTTCCTCTTGGGACCCTCCTTGGGAATTTTCCTCCTCCCCTTCTTCTTCTTGGTCACTAAGATCCCCTATGATTGCTCCTCTTCTCTAACTTGTTTCAATTGTAGCAAGCCCAACATGAAGGGATTATATAAATTCTCTCATCTCCCTCATCTCTCTTGCATGTTTCTCCTTCAACTTATTTACCTCTCTAGCAAATGGATTTCCTTTTGGAGGCATCTTTGTTCTTTTTCACTTTCAAATTTTCCATCTTCTAACCAATCTATGCTCTAATACAAATTTGGTGCAGAGCAGGGGTGTAAATGGTTTAAAAATCTTAAACAAATACTTGGTAGGACCTTAGAGTCATCACATAATTCATTCCTTTCATAAATCACCCTTATTCCTTGTAGCCCTCGAAAAAGGATCTATTCCTTCATAACTTTTTGGAGAATTCATCATATTCCAATGCAAACATAGTTGTAGATACCCATTTGGCTCTTACAACACATATCTCAAAATCTGACATGGTTACTTTGTATGGATTATTGGGTCAAATTTTGATTGTCTTTGTAGGAATTAGGCCTAATAGTGCTAGTAGGCTTATGGGAAACTTGGTCACTTGTCACCAAAAGACTCCAAATGATAAATTTATAAGGCACTAAGATGGGGGGTGAATCATTTCAAGAAAAAACCTTAAGAGTCTGATTACACCACTTAGCAACTTTAAAATCAATAGGCATGTAAGGAAGATAATCACATAAGCAAACACTATATAAAACATGCCAACCATAACACAAGATATTTATACATGGAAAACCCAAAAGGGAAAAACCACAGTGGGAGTTAGTACCCACAAGATTCACTATCTGTAGAATAGAAATCTCTGACTGGTTAAGGTCTTAGAAATAAGCCCAGTTAGGAGTCACCCGGTGAAGGGACTTTCTATGATGATCTATGTTAAGAGCTTTTCACTATTAGGAGAAACCTCGCAAGAGGATTCAAAATCTGATGTTGAGCTACCCTATTAGGGGATTTACAAATTAAGGCATGTTAGGACCTACTTGGTTAAGGGATTTGACTGCTGCAACTACTAGGATAACAAAAATTCAATGATATTCATATAACACCTTTGTGTTTGATAAGATCCACTTCAATTGATCAAAAACTCCAAAAACACATCAATACAAAGCTTCACTAATGACCACAAAATCAAATTCTCAATATTCGCTTATTATCTCACACATTTACCTCATAAATCATCACATTTTTATAGACATCAACTTAGTCGGCTCATAACCTTGGAACAATTTCCTAGGTTCAATGAATCTAGACAAACTTACATTATACACCTTACTTATGTCATCCACCGACATAACAAACCAAAAATAAAACAAAATTGTACCGGTTTACCAATCTTAGTGACTTTATCACTATTGGTTAAGTGTTCTTCCAAATGGCCTGATATGTACATGAAATCTCGATCATCCTATTGAATCTGCTAATGTAGTGATGAACATAGTACCAAATACCTGTCTCCATCACTCCTATAAAACTGCATCATCCAACTCTTCATTAATCGCCTGTATCGGTTGCTTGAATGCAATTCTGTTCATGTTTACCGGTTGAAGTCGTATTTGTCAGTTCACTATTAAACTATCTTCTCTACTGGTTATGCCTTACTGGTTGGCATACATGACTTAGATGACTATCAAAACATAGATTCCATCAATGACAACATAAAACAAGTCATCAAACAAACTATTATATCAAAACATCATCATCAAGCCAACAATTTCCCCCTTTGGCATTAATGGCAACACTAAGGAAATCTTTTTGTCTAAGTGTGCAATAGAAAAATTGACTCTATTCATGACACATACTCCCCCTTAGCAATTACATGCTATTACAAAAATTTAAACCATTACAAGACTCATACTTCCCCATTATAATTACAAAATTTTGACTGACTCTTTACAACAACTATACTCCCCCTTTGACAACAATGACAAAGGAAAGTAAATACATAAAGAGATAGAGACAATTACATCAAAATTTCATAACATATATGGATATATAAGTTCAAAATGTTTTTACAATGCAATTTTAGAAAAAGCATCACTAAAATGAGATTTTAACAGCTTCAGATCATTATGCCAGATTTCCAAAATAGTGTCAATTATCTCCACATGTGTCCTGATCTGCACACCAAGCTCCTCCATGGCATCTATAGTGCTCATCTCTAGGGTAACAAGGATAGCTTTTGAGTCCTTATACCCTCTTTGCAAGATTTCAACTTTTTGTATCAACTGTGTTTGTAGTTCCTGTAGGGATTTTGTTCTCTTTACCTGTTCATTTTCATAAACTTTCAACTTATGTTGAAGTTCAACTACTAATCTTCCAAAAGTTAGTGAATAATCATTTAGGGGCTTAAATGATTCACTTAGAACTTCAACTCCTTTTTTTGTTTCATGCTTCCTCTTTACCAAATCATCCCAAAATAATGAAAATTTTGCCTTAGTAGAGAGAATCTTACCACCAATCCCCAATGCTTCCTTCAAGTAGTCCTTATTATCAGTCAGAGAAACATTAGCTTTATCAATATCTTTCATTAACTTCTCTATCTTTTTCTTCTTATAATCCTTTTCTACAAATACATATGTCGCATCCTCAAATTTTTTCATCTATTCACTGGCATCATTAACCAACTGACCTAGCTTATCAATCGGTGTAGCAAAATTATTTGTATCAATCTCCGGTAATAAACTTGACAAAATTTCAATGGTGTGCTTGATTGTCTCAACTTCTTTCTATTGTTCCTTCATTCTCTCCTTCTTTGTGCTATATTGCATTGCAATTGCAATTGCCATTAATTCTGTAGAACTCAACATATCAATATTAATGGGTCCTTGGATGCGTAATGCATCATCATCTTCTTCATCAACAATTTTCAGCTTATAGGTAAACGATAGAGGTGTCACTATAGGTTCAAATTTCTTTGTTTTCTTCTCCTTTTCCTCTTTCTTCTCTTCAATTTTATCCACTGTCTTTTCTTCTTCCTTATTCGATTCACTATTATTTATCGATGGTGGTTGATTATCAATAGTCTATGTATGTACCGGTGGCTCTTTAGAGCTCTTGACTTCTTCATCTTTCTTCACTTCCTGACCCTATTATTGTTCAGACATTTGTACATCATCAATCTGCACATTTACATTATCAAATTCAGCAACATCATTAGTACCCATGTCATCATCAGAGATGGCAATTGTCTTTGTTTGAGTATAGACCAATTCATCATCTACCAATTAGTCTCGTATTACAATTTCATCAGGTATAAAATTACTAATATCAACATTGTCCAGGAGATCTTCAAACTTAAGCCTTTCTGGTTTCTCTTCCTCTTCTTCAGGTATCAGACCGAGTAATTTCTTCAACATTTGTTCACATTCCATATGAACTGATTGGGTCTCACCAATTGACATTGTTGTCAACCTTTTCTTATTTCTAAAAGATTATTTTACCTTTTTAAGAGTTTCATCTATCTCCTCTCTTGTAGCTTCAAGTTGTAGATTTTTAAGAATGAATTCAGTAAATTCTCTATCTTGTTTCATGGTTGCCTACAATCTTGCATCAATCTTATTATACAAAGAATTTGGAATTATTCCTTTCAATTAAATTAGGGCTTTGTTGTATTTATTCATCATGAAAACAATTGCATCTTCTATCTATCTTTGTTCATCCTCATTAAAAATATCATAAAGTTTGTTCAATCCCTTAAGAATACCATATTTCATAATATGCATTATTAACTTCTCAAAAAGTATTGTTACCAATTCCTTCACATTCTTGACAGGGGAAGTTCAAACACTCCTTGATCACTTACCACTAGCTCTTAAGGCTTTCTTCTCACCTTTTGATTTTATTTCTTCTTCATCAATAGCTATTGGTTTCTTTCCTTGTTCCTTTTTCCTTTTCCTTGTAGTGACCAGTGCTTTAGGTCCAGGGGGCTCAATGAATTTACCTTTTTCCTTAAAATGAATTTTAGAAGGTTTCTCTACCTTAACTTTTGTAGATTTCTTCTTCTCAAGCATCTTCACTTCTTATTTTCATACCAGTGGAGGTACCATTTGGGGCACTTGATGCACTTTCCTATTGTGCAACATGTCTTTCTCTTTCTCCAGCAATGGCTTCCTTTGTAAAACCTTGTTGTTCAACAAATGTCTCCACTTCCTTTCTCACTTTCTTAGCAATTACCGGTTTATTTAATTTAGAGTGCACTTGTAGAGATTTCTCCTGGTAGGTGCCAAATCTTTTTGCAGTCATATCTATTAGTTGATCTAGCAAGTGATCTTCATATGCTACCAAAAGATTTTCCTCGACTTCATAACCCATAGGCATCACCCAACTTGTCCTGGGACTAGTTGCCTCCATCATATAGGTATTTGTATCAACCGTGAAGCAAATTGTATCCTCATATATCTTCACAATACTCTCTCGTGTCCTTTCTCTTACACACACCTTCTTCTAAAAATCATTAAAGTATCCCCATGCAATCTTACCAAAATCATTACCCAACATTCTAATGTTGTTCTTTATTTGTAATAGTGTTAGTGTGTCCTTAGACCACTGAACATCACTGATACCGAGGAAACAGTTCTGAAAGTAGAAAAATAAACCAATGATCAACAGTCCAAATTTAACCATCAATATCTTATCCTTCTTTATGGTTTCAAGGTTCAACACCAATTGACTCTTAGTGGCTCTAACAAATCATAATCAACATCTTCCTTTATCGTCTGGTATGTTGTATGAATGGTTGTAGCAGGGATGTTGTTCATCCTGCTAAAATGATATATCCGGTAACCAGTCACTATTGAATCATATTTAACTGTGGGATCATTAATATCATTCATTGTCATTGCTCTTCCATCCCATCTTGAGTTAGTCAGTTTAGCTACATCATCCTTAGGAGAGGATCTCAATATTGGAACCTCCGTGGTGGCACAAAGTCTAGTGACAACATGAATAGCTTCTTTTGTAATCTTATGTGGTCTATCGAGCCACATAAATTGGTCGTGAATCTTGATAGGAACATATCTAACATGTTCATCATCAAAATCATCAATGGAATTTAGGGCATGGTGAAAACTTTTCTCGGTAACCTTCTTAAATTATTCTTTCACCACTCCATTCTTATCACACATCAATTTATTTTGATCAAAGATCATAAAAATACCAAGATAATCCAATTTGCAATGATAAAAAGATCTAACATCTTCTACATGTAACACTCCATAAGGAAATCTAGATAGGGCTCCAATGAGATCAGTTTCAATAGACTTAAATGGGTGCCTTTTAAATTGAGGACGAGGTATGTCTGTAACATCTACTAGATGTGGGGTATCCATTCTCAAAGATTCAAACTTCAGAAATAGAAAATAGGATTTGCCAAATAAATACCTTTTATCACTTTCACAACTAGGCTTTTGACATCGACAATATTGTCTCGTCGATTATTGATTGTAGATATCCACAAATCTCTTCAAATCTCTATCAATCTAATCAAATGCTGCAAGAACAAACTCTTCTCTACTCTTTTCTCTCTTTGAATGCTCACAAGAATCCAAAGTGACAAATGACATTCAAAAAGTTCTTTTTATTTACCCATTATCTACCGCATTAAATGCTATTACCGGTTAAACCCTAAAACATCTATTAACATACTACCGTTTGCCAAATCACATCAAACCTACTAGTTTGACAACAAAATCACTTCTCAAAATCAAAATGCATCAAAGTATGCAAATTGAAATTACCTCAAGGTCCTTTGAGGGGTTCTGAAATAGATCTAACATTAACCTCCCCCTAGGCTTTTTAACAACTAAGTTTGCCAGTGATGAGTTCTCCACACTAAGTGAAGAATTAGGATCTTCCGATGGTATCTCATCACTCTTATTTTTTCAAATCTTGTTCATTTCTACTCTAGTCTATTCCACATCAACTTTCTTCTACCCTTTCTGATCATCAGATTGATTTAACAGTTGATTGTTTTTAGCTCTGCAAAACTTTGCAATATGTCACTATTGATGACAATGATAACAAGCCATACTGGATTCTTTCCAAGGTCCTACATTGCCTCTACTAGTCCTCCTTCTACAATTCATAGCCACATGTCCATAGTAATGATAGATTGTGCAATCACATTCATCCTCTTTTCCATCTCGTAGGGGCTAGACTGGTTAGAATAGGGTCTCTTCCAATTAGTATTTCTCTGATCATTGAAAGTTCTTCTCCAATCACCACCAAATCTTTGATTCATGTGAGGTCTTGGATTATTTGCTCCATACCTGCATTCAACAGCTCTATGCCCCTGCATGTTGCAAGTGTAACAATATCCATTAAATTTTCTAAGCTTATATCCTTGGTATGTATTAGGTTTATAACCATTAACAACATTAGATCTGCTTCTACAAACATTAGCAATATGTCCTAGCTTATGACAATTGAAACATACAAGTTTATAAGGTTTCTTACTCATGGATTTCTAAATCTTAGGTGTGAAATTACCTTCTTCCATATTGTCCTTAGTACTAGAAGACTCACCCTTCTCAAATGTTGTATAACCCAATCTAGTTGTGTCACCTTTCATCCTTTGGGATTGAATCTATTCATCAAGAATGGTAGAACTTTTGCTAAACTTAGCAAGTTTTTCATTAGCATCAGCAATCTCTTTAGTAAGATCTTCATTCTGCTTAATGAGAGTCTCTCTAAAAGACATTGCCATATCAAGATCTACCTTTATTTCTTCTTTTTCTTCTTTTTCTTCATGCCAATGAGCATACAGGGTACCAACTTCCTAATTCAACTTAAAGATCTCATGTTCTTTCTATTTGACCTTATCTTCATCTATCCTCCTTGCTTCAAGTTCATGACTCATTCATATGGTTAGGGCTTCTATCTCTCTCCTCAAGTTAGCCTTCTCATCATTCAGTTTATTCAGTTCATCAACCAATGCATTTATGTTTGCTTCATCAGAAGAACTACTTTCACAAACCTCCAACGATTGTTTAGTTAGCTCTTTTCTCTTAGCAAGTGAGGCTTTATATTTTCCTTTCAATGTTTTTGGGGCTTCCTCAATTTCTGCAAGTCTATTAGACATCTCTCTATAGCTCATTCCTTCCCCCATGTCTGCCTTAGGGATCCTTCCCAAGAGGTTAAGCATTAAGGAAGTGTGGCTCTGATACCAATTGATAAACTTATAAGGCACTGAGAGGGGGGGTAGTGAATCAATGCAAGCAAAAAACCTTAATAATCTGATTACACCACTTAGCAACTTTAAAATCAATAGGCATGCAAGGATTATAATCACATAAGAAAACACTATATAAAACATGCCAACCATAACACAAGATATTTATACGTGGAAAACTCAAAAGGGAAAAACCACGATGGGAGTTAGTATCCACAAGATTCACTATCTGCAGAATAGAAATCTATGACTGGTTAAGGTCTTACAAATAAGCTCGGTTACGAACAGACCCTGTTAGGAGTCACTTGGTGAAGGGATTTTCTATGATGAGCCTTGTTAGGAGAAACTTCACAAGAGGATTCAAACTCAGATGTTGAGCTACCGTGTTAGGGGATTTACAAATTAAAGCCTATTAGGACCTGCCCAGTTAAGGGATTTGATTGCTGCAACTATTAGGATAACAACAATTCAATAATATTCATATAACACCTCTGTGTCTGATAAGATCCACTTTAGTTCATCAAAAACTCCAACAACACATCAATATAGAGCTTTAGTAATCACTGCAAAATCAAATTCTCAATGTTCTCTTATGATCTCGCACATTTACCTCATAACTCATCATATTTTTATAGACATCAACTTAGTCGGCTCATAACCTTGGAACAATTTTCTAGGTTCAATGAATCTAGACAAACTTATATTATACACCTTACTTATGTCGGCCACTGACATAACAAACCAAAAATAAAATAAAAACCATACTGGTGTACCGATCTTAGTGAATTTATCACTATTTGTTAAGTGTTTTTCCAGATAGCCTACTTTGTACATCAAATCTCAATCATCCTATTGAATCTGCTAATACGGTCATGAACATAGCACCAAATACCTATCTCCATTACTCCTGTAGAACCACATCATCCAACTCTTCATTAATCACCTGTATTGGTTGCTTGAATGCAACTCTAGTCTTGTTTACCGGTTGAAGTCCTATTTGTGGGTTCACTGTTAAACTATCTTCTCTACCGATTATGCCTTACCAGTTGGCATGCAAGACTTAGATGACTATCAAAACATAGTTGCCATCAATGACAACATAAAACAAGTCATCAAAAAACCTATTACATGAAAACATCATCGTCAATCCAACACCAAAAGGGTGTTTAGGAATCATTTTGGCCTAGGTAGGGTCAAAACACATCTCCCATCGTTCCACAATGATCCAATCCCCCCTTTTTTTGTTGCAATGAAATTTAGTCCTTCATTTCTAAGGTTTACAATCTGATAGATGAAGATATCAAACCTAGGTCATCATCATTACACATGTAAACCTTTTATGTCCCTGAAACTTTGGTATATTGGTAAACATGTTATTATAGACCATTCCACTAATTTTTAGAGGTTTTCACTTGTGGAATAGTGTTTTATGCATTATTATATGCCTCTTGTTAACCTAGGTAGGGTTCTGACTTGCTTAGAAATATTTACTTGTATTATCCTCAAAACTTGATCAAATTTGATGTAACCAAAAGCAAGTGAAAGATAATTCATCCTAGCTTCATTTCCAAGCAACTTCAGATCATTATTGATCCATACAAGCACATACAATGCATTAAAAACTATATGGAACATCAAATTTGTAGAAATAATGTTATTGTATTCTTTGTTTATGCCAAAAAAAACATCATTCAACCCCTTGGCTCGATATTAAACGGATATTTGAATTTTTTCCATCAACCTCCAACGATACTCAACCAATTTTCAAAACTACAACTAACTAGAACATGATTATGGTAAAACAAGTTTTAAAAGTTACTTGACACAATGTACAACATCTGGCAATGTTTACATGGGCCTATTCCTTACCACCTAAGGACTCAACATGGACTCAAAACAATTTAAAATGGTCACAAAGACCTTATTACATGAAGGAAAATAAAACCAAAACCAAAAGACCAAAATTTAACTCTTTGACCTAAGAGACCTAGTATTGGACCTAGGGTGCTTCTGCACCACTTCACTAAGAACTAAATACTGATTATGATCATAATAACTAACCTATACCTCCTATATATCATATTATGCCTTGGATACCACCTTGGATAAATTATATAGTTAAATATGTCTCCCAAGATTACCTAAATACATATACATAATTATTATAATAATTATGTGACTTATTTAAGAGTTAAGGTAGCCACAATCCAACTACTCTTAACACAATACTCACTATAGGGTTATAGACAATTGCCTCCCTCTTTGAAAAATCATTGTCCTCAATGCTAATTTTTTAATTTTTATTCTTCTTCATCTCTTTTTCTAGCTTCCTACTTCTTCTTCTTCTTTTTGTTTCTTCTTCTTATTCTTCTTCTTTCTCTTCTCTTGTTCTTTCCCTTGTCTTGTTCTTTGACTTGTTCTTTGTCTTTTTCTTTGTCTTTGTCTTTGTCTTTGTCTTTGTCTTTCTCTTTCATTCACTCTTTCTCTTTCTCTTTCTCTTTCTCTTTCTCTTTCTCTTTTTTCCATATTTCTCTTTATTTTGTGGTTTCTCTTTTTCCTTTCCTTTCTCTTCTTCTTCTACTTATTTTTATTATCATGCTACTTGTAGAAAAATCTCCACAAAAATAGATAGATTTGCAGCCTTGAGAGTAAAATATTAGAAGTACTATTTTGTAAAAAATACCTTTTTTTGGTCTAATATCTCTATAAATTTGAAAGTAGAATCTTTTATGACCTTCTCAAAAACCCTTTAAAAATTAGGAAGAAATATACTCAAATCTAAGAGATGTGGTGTTTATAAAGGCATAGGACAAGACCCCTAACTATGAAATAACTCTATCAATTCTAATTATATTTTTACAAAACTTGGACAAAATATGATCTAATATGTTTTTAAGAAACACTTTAAAAATTAGGAAGAAATTTCCTCAAATCTGGGAGATATAGTGTTTACAAAATAATAAGGTGAAAATCCTAATTCTGCAATAACTTTCTCAAATAAGCTTCAATTGGATTAAAAAAATCAATTGAAGATCATTCAATATATTATTCAAAAGCCCATTCAAAATTAGAAAAAAATTCATTCAAATTTGAAAGATATGAGATTTCCAAAATGGCCTCCAAAATTGATAAAAAGCCTTACGTTCATGATTCCAAGATCACACTCTAATAACAATTGTAATGAAATAACTTACATAAGAATAATATTATATAAAATATGCTTGTTAGCCCTATATTTAAACTTGAAAAATTTTAAACTTTCAACATCTGAGATCTCGTGTGGGATAGTTCTTGTTTTATAAGTTTTTCAATCATCCTAAAATGTTGAGCCACTTTCCATTTCAAAGTATAAACATCATTTGTTATGGCCAAAACTCTTAGGAGTAGTGTTGCAGGTTGCCAGAAATCATGAAAATAATTAATTTTGAAATTTGCCTTAAGTTTAATTTTTGTGCCATTCAAAAATTGTATTTATATGGACCAAGACAAGTCTAAAAGGAATGGGCGATCAACGTTTCCCCAATGGGCTCAACATTCTTATCTTTCATGCATGGTTGCCATAAAATTTCTCAGTACATGCATCTGTCTCAAGCTAGATTTCCCCCATCTTTTGGTTATCCTCACAGGTGGATGAATTTTTCCAGGGTTCTTTGCAAGCCCAAGGATAGGTGTGGTTCTCGAAACCATATCTATCATCAAGTTTCTCAAGATTTGTGTCATAGAAAATGTTACAAGAATAGCCATGCTCCCTGAATATGTCCATGATGGATCTATTTCACCCAAATCCCTTTCTTAGATTGGATCCAAGGTGGTGACAGGCCCAAATCGCATACCTCTCAAGAAATTCAACCAATCCAAGACAACCATGGTAGGGGTCAGAAAGGATTCCTTGAACTTGTTTCTGACATGCATAGAAGGGCTCGAAAAGGGTTTTTGGACTCTGAAAGGGAAATATTTCCCATAGAAAAGGCCTTGGAGAGAGGCAAAGGAGTGGACTTCCTCCACATTTGGTTTGCAGAACAAGAAAGATTCTTCTATCTCTAGGAGAGTCTTCAACCAGAAAAGAGAGTTGAAAATCAGCACTCACCCTCCCACTTTGGAGGCATCCCGACAATTGACCTCACCTCTACAACAAAAAAGGAAGTGTCTGGGTAGTAATCTCTTTGTCATGCCCTCAGAGGCCATCAACCCCTCTATTGGTCTTCTCAAAGAAAGAGCCCTCGTTTGGGAATGGTGCGGTATTGGCAGCAATAGCTACGATATCATTGCATGGTGGCAACAATCATTCTCTGGTATGGTTTCTATGTGCTCACTTCATAACAACTTTCTTCTAATTCAATGGATAGATTCAAGCTTGAAAAATATCATTCTACATGGAAGTACCATTTTTTTTTATCTTGGGTATACTTTTCATTTTCTAGACTAGAAAATTGGTTTCAATCCTTAAGCCTTTAGAATTAGGAGATCCCCTATTTGGCTTAGCTTGGTTGGCCTTCTATCTGATTTTTGGTGTTTTGAAGCCCTATTGAAAATAGGTGATGCTTTGGGTTCCCTCTTAGGCATAGAAGAGAACTTTCTCAATTCCTATCAAGGGGATATTTCTAATATTTATGTAGATATAGATTTGGATCTAGGCTTTTATGGGGATTAGAAATAGTGTTAGAGGTTGGAAGGCGGAAACACAAAGTTCAAAGATTGATGAACTAGTATCCTAGGAAATGCCTTTTCAGGAACCAGATAATCTCTCGCACTTCAATGATAGGTGCTTTAGGCTCTCTATTTCAAGAACCTTGTATGTCTATACCGGTAGCACCTCTAGTGGAGGTGGCAAACTTGCAACTGGTTAATGGGAAAGAAGCCTCAATGGAAAAAGATGATCTTTCTCATCCTATGGAGGTCCCTAATGAAACTTCTCAGGACCTTAATCCCTGGTGGACTTGATCCATCATTAGGAGGCCATAAAAAGCCCAACAGAAAAAAGGGGAGGCTTCCTAAAAAGGGATTTAGTAAAATCTTTCTCGTTGAGTCTAAAAAATTGACTAGGAAAAGGAAAAGAGCAAGGAAATCTGAAGTAGGAATCCCAAAAGTTAAGAATCAATCCACCAATCAAGATCTTTTAGATCTTATTTTAGAAACAAAAACTTTAAGGGAGGAGATTCTTCAAGATTTGAAGGGATCTAAGGTGGTCAGAGATCCTTTGGAGGAGGCCCACTCTATCCAAACAGAGAATTTTCACCTACTAGGGTTGGTGCAAAATCTAAAAAATTCTTCTCCACCTACCCCTCCTCCATTTTGCCTCCTGTCTCTTCTCCTAGTTTTTCTTCTCCCATCCCTAGGAACCTTAATTTGTCACTTGAGCCTCCTATTATCTTGGAGGAATGTCACATTACTCCCTTTGTTTCCCTGGGCTATGGATTAGCTTCAAACTTTTAGTCCATGCTTAACAACTAATGGAAGATAAAGAAGACTCTGAGAAGCTTATGGAATCTCTCCTTGCTTCCCTATTCTCTCAGGTGAAGGAAAAAAGAAAATTGGCTATCAAGCTACTTTATGATTGCAAGCCAAAACCTAACTTTGGTATTGCATCTCCCAAGAGAGGCAAAAAATCACTCAATGAACATAGATCTTTGGAGGGAGAAGCTGATGGTAAAATTAAAATCATGGATATCTTGAAAGTAAGGAAGGGAAACATACTTATTGAACGAAAATGAAAATATTATCTTGGAATGTTAGGGGCCAAAATACCTTTAACAAGAAATGCTTAATTAGAAGAAGACTCCTTTTGGTTAATGCAAATATCATTATGTTACAGGAAACTAAGCTTGATTCTCAACAAGCAGTCACCTTTGCTAACCACTTCAAATACTACAACTTTCAATCAATTCAAGCAAAAGGTGCATCTGATGGTCCCCTCTTACTATGGAAGCCATTAGTGCTGAAAATTTAAAGGCTTGCCTCAGATAAACATTGGCTATTGGTAATGGCTAAAATCCTTGTTTCCAATTTTTCCTTCCTCTCGATCAACATCTATGGTCCAGTGTCTTCTAATCTAAAATGAGCTTTATGGCTGGACTTGGATAACATCATTGCTCAATTCCAAAAGGAGAATTTATTTATTGGAGGGGACTTCAATGACATCAAAAGTCTATAAGACAAGAGAGGAGGTATTCTTAGACTCTGAAGATCTCAACAAGATTTCAATGGTTGGATTGATCGGAATGGGTTGCTTGAGGTGGAATCTAGAGATAGTAACTTTAATTGGAACAAGAGAAGACAAGGGTTCAATAATATTGTACAGATGATTGATAGATTTTTCTAGTTAGGTGACTTTTCCACTTTTCTTTCTACCCTTGAGTGTAAAGTCCTATCGTGCTTAGGTTTTGACCATTATCCATTGCAATTAATTTTTTAGAATTCTTCCTCCTTGGTTGAACCTCCTTTCAGATTTGAGAATATGTGGATGAAGGATCCTACCTTTTTATCTCTCATTGAGATTTGGTGGAATGAAGGTACTTTTGAGGGGTCTAAATTATACTATTTTGTATCTAAGTTGAAATACATTAAGAGGGAGCTCCTTCAACGGAATGATGAAAATTTTAAAGATATTTTTGAATCTAAAAGGCGCATAGAATCCCAACTAGAGGAGATGAATAAAAAAATCATCCAAGATGGTATGGTACAATCAAAATTTCTAAGAGAGAAAGAGTTGTAGCTGAATATGAAGATATATTATCCAAAGAGGAGCTTTTTTGGAAACAAAATTCAAGGGAAAATTGGCTATAGGCTGGGGATAAGGATACAAAATTCTTTGTTAATGTCACCAAGCATAGAAGGTCCATCAACAAAATTGATAGGATTCTAATTTCAGGCAACCAGATTATAGAGGACTCCAAGCTCATTAGATTAGAAATTTCTTAGTTTTACTCCAATCTACTTAATAATGAGGAAGGCTCCAACCTCGGGGATCAAAACAGATTTCTTTCTCCTATCCCTAAAGTCATCACAAGTGACCAAAATCAGAGGTTCAATCAAAGTTTTACTCGGGATTAAGTTTCATTAGCTTTAAGTCAACTTCCATCTGACAAAGCCCCAGGCCTAGATGGCTTCCATACTAGTTTTTTTAAGAAATGTTGCCATATATTAGGGACAAAACTAGTAGCGGCTCTTGAATCAGCTAGGAGATCAGGTCATATCGTAAGGGAAATCAACAATATTTTCATTGCTCTCATTCCTAAAATAGAGAAAGAAATTAGGTTGAGAGACTTTAGACCAATTTCCAATACAATCTATAAAATTATTTGCAAAGTACTTACCAATAGGCTTAAACCCCTTATGGACAAAATAATCTTTGAAGAGCAAACTAGATTCGTGCCTTGAAGATCAATCCTAGATAGGGTCATTGTTGCTCAAGAGGCATGTTGCCAAATGCACACTCCAATGAGAAATTGTAGATGATTGATGATATTGTCATTGATGGCAACCTTACAATCCTATGGCACCGACAGACACCAGCACAGGCACAGACATTGGTAGCGGTAGCGACAAAGTTGTTTACCGACACCCTAGCTGACAAGATTTTGTTTATTGTATTTTGTATTTAATTGTAAAATATTTTTGTAAGTCGACAAGGCGAATTGTATTAGGACTCATATAAGTATGAGATCTTGTAAATCATTTGTAAGAAGCAAAAAATACATGGAAGGAATGTAATAGGCAGATGTGAATATTAAGGCAGATTTTGGATAAGGTTTATGGAAGTTGTATGAGCTAAAACCGATACTAAACCTGGCATAGCAGATGTTGAACCGAAGTAGTACATGACATTGGATTTACATAATCCACTTTTATAAGTCAGTGAGACTTCCCTTTTCGTATTTAAGCAGCGAGCTTTAGGTAGTTGGCCTTCCTGCATGTGCAGGCCCCTATTGTATCAATAATATTCACTTATTGGCCAATGAGAGAATATTGTGGGTCACAAATCCCATGGATGTTTTTTGCACACCGGGTTTCCTCATTAAAAATATTGTGTTATGGTGTGCTTTCTATGTTGTGTTTACTGATCTTATTTACTGCATTATTTCTGGTTTGTCGGTACACTATTTTGGCATGCAATTCATTTAATAAGTTTAGAAAATCCATTAACCGGTTAGATACTGATTCACCCCCCCCTCTCAGTATCTTTGGGAATCCTAACAAGGCAATCCATACTCTTCAAAATACCAAAAAACCAAGGATGATCATTAAGTTGGACATTACCAAGGCATATGATAATGTGGACTAGAGATTTCTCTGTAAAATCATGCAGGCTTTTGGCTTCAATAAGCAGAGGATAAACTTGATGTTTGAATGTATTTCTACTCCAAGGTTATCTATTGTCATAAATGAAAATCCAGAAGGATACTTTTCATCTTCTAAAGGCATCAGACAAGGGGACACCCTATCCCCATTTATGTTCAAAATTATGGCAGAAGCCCTAGGTAGGACTATATGCATGGGACATGTCTAATTAAAGACATCAAAATTGCTAGAAATTTCTCAAGAACACACCAATAGTTTGTTTATGATAATATTTTGATGGGAGAAGCTAATTCAACAGAATCTGCTCATTTGCAAAGAATTTTATTCTCCTATGGAAAGGTGTTGGGCCAGGGAGTCAATGCTGAGAAGTCAGAATTTTTTTTTTCTCCACCTCTCCCAAAACAAAAATTAGAATTATGACCATTCTTAGCTGCAAGAAGGGGAATATTCCTTGTACTTATCTTGGAATTCCAATGGATAGAAGTCTATGAAATTCCAAGCTTTGGGACCCTTTGAAGACTAAATTGGAGTAGAGTTCTAAGTCTTGGAAAGGAAAATGGTTGTTATGGGCAGGTAGATTGGTTATGTTGCAAGTAGTGATTTCAGCTCTCCCCATCTGCCTCCTCTCTTACCTTGCCCTTACTATAGGAATGAACTCTTTTTTAATTCAAAAAATAAAAAAATTCTTTTGGTAGCTCTCAGAGGATATGCATAGAATTTCTCTTATAGCTTGGGACAAAATTTGTAAGCCAAAGAACCTAGGTGGTTTGGCCATTAGAAATCAACAATTACAAAATCAAGCTTTAGGGGCCAATCTAGTGTGGAAAATGACCAAAGACCCATTAGCAAAATGGGTAAGACTAATCTATGCAAAATACATAGCGAAGGGACTTCCTACAAATTTTATGAGAATAAATTATCTTCCTAGAGGATCAAGGATTTCAAACTTCATTATCAAATATAGACCCCTAGTTGTTGATTACATTTCTTGGGATGTTGACGATGGCTTCTCTTGCATATTTGGGGAGGATTCATGGGGTGGTTATCCTAGCATTGATAGTCAGATTTATATTCAAATTACTAGAGACTGGATTAGACATAATTGGTGAGTTTTCATCAAGGATTAAATTGTTTTCTATAGGGAAGATCCTATGGGATGGCATTGGAAATTTTTTTAGGGGCTTCCTCTTCCTTCAAATGAAGTCGATCAACTTTTTCACATTATTAACAATAGGCAACTAATCCTAAGAAATGGCCTAGACTCTCTAATATCGACCTCATCTAAATCAGGTCAATATACAGCCAAGGATGGTTATACCCTTTTAGCTAATCATCTAGAACATAATGATATTCGAATCAATCATAAAATATTTTGGAGAAGTAGACTTATGCCAAAAGCAAGGGTCTTTGTTTGGTTAGCCACAACGAAGAAAATTCGCACTACAGAAAATTCAAGAAAATGGCCTTTGAAGGTCCCTCAAGATGTGTTCTATGCAAGGATCATGAAGAATAAGTGGATCGTCTCCTCCTTAAGTATCCATTCTCAGCCAGATGTTGGAGGTGGCTCTGTGCTAAACTAGGATGGATTACTGCCCTTCCTAATGGCATTTTTTCAACTTTTCAAGGATGGCCAATTAGACCCAAGGATGGTATTCTCAATCCACTTTGGGAAGTCAGCCCCTCTAGCCTCATTTGGGAAATATGGAAAGAGTGCAATAGGAGAATCTTTGACAATAAGGCTAGAAAGGTAGAATCAGTCATTAATTCTATCAAAAGCTCAATTGTAGAGATTGTTAACAACAGCTTGGCTCTTCATCCCAACCTTAACAGGGAATTCACAAATTGGGATGACAGGACTAGACTCAGATGGAATGGTATGAAAATTCCCCCCTTTATGGGAAAAAATAAAAATGAAGATAGAAGAAATGCAGTTTGGTCTCCGCCAAAGTCAGGTTGGTTAAAACTCAATTTTTTATGGTGCCTCTAAAGGGAATCCAGGTCCCTCTAGAATAGGTCATGTTATGAGGGACCATGTGGGTTCTTTCTTAGGTAAATTAACCTTTCCAATCCCTCCAAACACAAACAATGTGGCAAAGTTCAAAGCTCTCTATATGAGCCTTTCTGAGTGTTCTAAGTGAGGAGTTAAGAACATTGAAATTGAAGGGGACTGAACTTTAGTGATCAATGCAATCCGATCTGAGAAAATTCCCAACTAGTGCCTACAAGCTCTCCTGGACAAGATACTACTAATCTTGGCTTCTTTTGATAAATATTCATATAGGCACATATATAGAGAAGAAAATTCAGAGGTCGATCTACTCTCTAAGTCAATGACTATAGCTTCAAACAGTGTGATTAATTTGCTCATCATATTTTCTTTTATCTATGTCAATTAGATTGTGTATGGGAATCCAACATTATAAGGTTAAATATCAATATTTGGATACAGTCAACCTTGAGTTCCAACTTGCTGATAATCTGGCATAGCTTGAGTTGGAAGTGTAAACGGGTATTAATATTTTGGCTATCACTTGATTTTCTAATTGTTTTTATGGAAGCTTTGTGGTTGGTGTCTGCCTTGAGTTTTGAAGTCACTTGTATTTAAACTAACACTTCCAATATTCAAATAGAACTGCCACTTTATGTCTGAAATGATCTAGCTGGCAGATGAGGTGGCCCTTGCCCTTCTCAGAATTCAGTTGTATCCATTATCAGCTGTTGTCAAATCTGAAGCAAGATCACATTTATGTTTTCTTAAGAAATAATCTCTTATCAAGCAAACAAATCCAATTTTCAAGAGTCGCGCCGTCCTTTGAGCAATTTGTCTTAGCAGATTTTTTTTTTTATAAATTGCACCATAACCATTTTAGTCGGTGATTTTAATTTTATCTACTCAAGGACATGGCAACTTCTAGTTTTGGCAAGAATCAAACGGCCTTCTTTCCGCCAAACTTGTTCGAGGCTCCTCTTCAGCATGGTACAGTGATTATTACTTGCCGTCGAAAATTTCTTAGACTTGGCAGGCCTATGTTGGCTTGCAAGGCGAACATGGCAGAGTATTTTCTACCTCTGCCCATATGGTAGATCAAAAGGCATTGCAAATTATTCCTTTATCAGGTTGGCAAATTCAGAAAAAGATTGCTTGAGTGACCAAAGGCCAAAGGCAATTAATTCATCTGACCGCAGGGGTGGACTGTCCTTTCAAATCAACCTCCTCATTATTATGGAAGATTTATTCGAGTGGAACAATTGGCCTTTTTGAAGGTTTCCTTTTCACTTCCCTAATCTATTTTTTCTAATCTTCTCTTCTAAGATTTCTGGCTTTTGACAAATTACAGAGCTTTCCCTCCTGTTCTCATGGCAGTGGTAGAGTCGTCGATGATTGCCATCAGGCTATTCCAGGATCCGATTTCCTACTTCAGGGTGGATACTCCCATCTCTTTATCAAGTTCTATTCGCCAGTGTAGTTTCAAAGAAATCTCAGACTTAAGGATCAAAAGACTGCTCCGTTCGATCAATCCCTTTATTATTCTGGCTACAAAAATGATTCTCGGTCAGGGTCACCTTGACAGGAGTGAGTTCTACAGAGATAACACGCAAATTTCTTCAAGGTTCTTTCCCTCTGCTCTGAATGCAGGCTTCTCAAAATATTTTACCTCCGCTCTTGCTGAGAAACTATTTGAACCTGAAATATTGGGAGGGATGGATAAGGTTCTATACTATGCATTGCCTGACTCCAGCGTCCCAAGGCCAGCAGATGTTCTCGTAGCCCATGAATATGGAGAAACGGTCAACTATTACCCTCTGCTCCTGGACCTCAAGGGCCCAGCCCTGATAAAGCATAGACAAAATGTAAGAGAAGCAGTTAAGTTTTTCAAAAGGAGAGTCCTCGAGTACAGACCAGAAGACACTTCTAAGGAGAAAAAAATCAATATCAATGGTTTCCTTCCTTCGTCAGAGCCAACCGAACCCTCCCATCTGTTTGGACAATCTCAGCCAGAAATGCCAAATGATCTTGAGAGTGGAGGTAGTGGTCTGTGCCATGCTAGGGGCTGAGGTGGTGTTCGCGGGCGGCGTGGCCGGGGTGGTGGTCGAATCCGTGGCCGGGGCCGTGGTAGTGACGAAACATCTGATCCTATAAGTTCTCCTTCCACATCTTTTGCGTAGCTCTTTGAAAAATCAAGATATGGTTCTGATAAATTTTTGAATTTTTTGCCACATTTTCTGTTGTTTGAGTTCAACATGCGTTTTAGACTCTATTTTTTTTAAGGTCCGTCTATGTAGCCTCGTAAAGGCTTAAATTTCAAACAAGACTCTTTAATTTTATCTTAAAATTAGGCACTTTTATAATCTTAATTCTCTGTAATTACTATTATGAAGTAATATAATCTTTTCGCTTTGCCGTTTGCTGACAAAAATAAAATAAAATAAACTTGAGTTGGAGCAAAATGCTAATGTGTAAAGTGTGACTTATTATTTAGCTCCAGACTGCTAATGAATATGAACGCATGATAGGAAGCTCTTTTATATGAAAAGAGCTTCCTAACTCTTCATATAAAACCGACGAGGAAGTTCAAAAATGATAGAAGTTGTGTGGAGATTGGCAAAGTAAAGGTGAGCGGCAAGTTATTCCTCTTTGGATACTCTCCGAAACAAAAATTAACAATTCTTGCTAAAGCACCAAAAAGAGGTTGTACATTGCATGTTAATTTTGGATCGCAATATCACACAGTTTCCAAAGTATCCAAAGAGGCCAATAGAAAGAGCTCCTTCATAAGATGACTATACCAAGCTTAACAACAATCCCATAATGCCCATGCGGTGATTCGGTTCACTATATAAAAAGACCGATTTACTAAGCTCGTAGCTCATTGATGAGATGACTTGACTTTCAACATGTTTATGATCGCCAAGTTGCCCAAGTTTGCTAAGTGGCCGATGCAATTCAAAAGTTATGAAGAGAACTTAATCGGTGAGTAAGCCCATCTAAGCATAAAGGTCCAACAGCTGCTTAAAAGTAGAAAATAAGCTTTGAAAAAAAGTGGGGGCTAGAATAAGCAGTGGCTGCTTATTGAAAAACTGACATGTGGCTTTACCATATTTTTTCCCTCTCCTTTCTATTTTGCCTACAATATTTATTTGCAAAAATATCACTAATAATTTCTTTTGCAAAAAAGATTTAAGATGATTGCATAAAATTAAGCAGCCATTTTACTTTCCATAGGGCCACCTGCTCCAAAAATTAGTCCTAAAAAATTTGAGCAGCTGCTGCTAGCCAAAATAAACTAAGCAGCAGCATGAGGACATGCCCTTACCAATCGTTGAGTTCGTTAGCTCGCTTCACAAAAAACGCAATGCAGTTTAAATCATTTATTATCGGCAACTTGGTCAAGTTGTTTAATTGGCCGATCAATAGAAATGAGAGTGGGCGGTGAATTGTTTCACTTTTCAAAACCACCGACACATTATCATTAGTAAGTTGGCTCAACCCATCAAAACTAACTAAAAAAGTTAGGTACAAAGTCAGGCACAAAATGGATGAATAAGTTTTAGAAACGCTTATGTGGACACGCATGCAAAAGTGAAATCATAAACAAAACATCAGAATTGTTTGACAGAATATAATGCCGCCTCATTGATCACGATGATCGCAGAACGTGCTTAAAATAGATTTCTTGAATCGACTTTGGGAGTTTTCAAGCAAATATAATTGCAGGTGTAAAGCCAAATCAACAATCTTCGCCAGCATCCTATCCCTGTAAGCGCTGAAATGGCGATTTGGAACATGTTATAAACATCCATCTAAACATCCATTGAAGCTTACAGAATAGAAAAAATGATGTCAGATGTTGCAGTTTCAGTTGCTCTGTTATTGACTTGCATACAAATGTAAAAGCATGGACAAAGCACGTATATTGTTTGGCCGACATAAATCCTCAAATAAATGTCCATCTTAAGGAATACGATAAATGCAGCACAAAGAAAGATCACATCCACAAGCGCAATAACTGTGGCCGTTTCGACAGTGGTGTCTCAAACAGGCTAGCTCGTAGAACTCAGTGATTTATGGATTACACAAATGGATTGGGGAATGATTCATCCACATCATCTCATGGAATGAAATTATTGCAGATTTAGTGAACAAACGTTGTGTCTACTTCAATCATATGAATAGTCTTTATCAAAATTTAAGTCATCTGCTTGAGGTCAGTCTTAAACTTCATACATTAAACAATATAATAAGTTTAGAGAATGTCAGTGAACTTTTGAATGTTTAACACTTTTTAACTTAAAAATTAAAGTTTAGTACGGGTGATTTAAACCATCGGCTTGAATATGAGCTATGCAACGTTCGCATTCATGCCAGTGGTGGCTATCTTGAGGACGATCTTAACCATATTATTAAGATGGGAATTAAACCTGTGGTGGTTGTGTGGAGGAAAATTTTAGATGATTTTTTGTTTTCACATTTTGTACTCAAAGCTTTTGAATTTGTATATTTTCAAAAGAATAATAAAGAAAACATTTAATTTGTATGTCTTGAATGTGTTTATCAATTATTATTATCAATTTCTCGCATGTTAATTGATAATCCATTTGTGTACTTGTGCAATCTATTGATCTTTGATTTGAATAATATATATAAATGATGAAACACAATCATCTTGGTTTGAATGTGATAAGATAACTTATTTCCTTGTATGTTGAGATTTATCAATTGTCAAATCTCAGTTGTTATTCGTATGTCTACTATTGGGGTTTCTATTATTCACCTTTCTTTACATTATTTTTCTTTCCTTTTGTACTTTCAGGTTAAAAGTACATAAAAATACCAAAAACTCCCATCATATGAGGGAGTTTCCCCTCTCAAATGCAGAGGAGGATTGTAGCGTTACCACAATCTCTCCAATTGTTGGCAGATCTTGTCACTACTCTTCGTGTAAACAGGGTTAGTTTTAGAGAAAATCATAGTGACAAATCTGTTTAACAACAATGCTTTAAATACTTGATAGTAATATTCCACTTTGAGGGGGATACCTCCAATAGTCTTCAATAAGAACTCAATTATTAACATGATCATAATAACTAGTGTATGCCTCCTATTTATAACATATTATTCATTGGATACCACCTTGGCCAACTTAGATACTAAAATGTGACTTCTAGGATGACCTAAATACATATACATGATTATAACAATAATTATATGTAACTTATTTAAGAGTTAAGGTAGCCACAAGTCGACTACTCATAGCACAATACACACTATAGGATTAGGGACAAATAGTTTTCTCTTGAACCTCTTACTCAAGACAAATGTTAGTAGTTATCTATTCAGTCATTTATTATTCTCAAGGTCCTCTAGTGTCATCTTCTTTCTCAACTTCATTAACCACAATCTCCATATTTTTGCTAGGTTCTCTACATCCTTATGAATAATCCACACCAACCTCTTGGATTATTGAGGATATTTTTGTTGATCTTTAGTCTGATCATTAGAATTTTCATTAGACTGAATTATTTGTTATAATTCCTTAAGATCTTGTTTTTTATTAAAGGAAAATAAAGTTGTGAAGGGACCCAAAACCCTTTACAATCAGATTTTGAAAGGATCTAGAACCCACAACAAAAAAGTTGTCCATCCTAAAAGTACAAACAACCAAGGGAAAAAGACTACAAAAAGAACAACTTGCAGCCATTCACACAATGTTGCAAAAAGAACAGCTTGCATCCAACAATAAACTAGTCCCCGAACAAGAACCATCATGATTTATATTTTGAGCTACTCTTGTGGGAGTGAAGAGTAATGTCAAAAGAGGGCTTAGATAACTTATCTTTCTTTCCCTTGATAGAAATACAAACCTCTTCCACTTGCATTGCCATGTCAGGCCACCCCAATGCATCATTATTTTGTTAGAGAAAGCCAATAACCATTGACTCAAAAATCCCTACTAGCTTCTCTTTATCAGGAAGGCCACTAGAAATAGAAATCCCTGCTAGCTTGGCTTTATTAGAAAGGCCAACATAATTAATGGCCAAAGCATTATCTCTAGAAATAGCATCCCGAGACTCTTGCACGATTTTAGCAACCCCAACAGGGGATACTGTAAGATCCTGTGATTCTACAACAACCACATCTGAAAAACTCCTAGGTTGTTCAAATTTATTCATGACCATATAATGCTGATGAGAAGTGCCATTCCATCATGTGGCTATCGATCCCTTTCTCTCAAAACTACAATGCACCACCACATCACCAATTTTGAAGCATCTTCTACAATGGAAGGGAATCCCTTCATAGTCCAAGGCTTGGACCTAAGAACCCTTATAAAATCTAACTAAAATATTGGTAGGCAACCCTTTTGAAACATACAAATCAACCAATATGCAACCAAATGTGGAGTGGAAGATATCCAAGGATTCATCATCTATCATCAAGAAATCTCCTAGGGTGTTACCTACTTCCTCTAAAAGAGAATCATTCCGTAAATACAGTGGGAGGTTAGAGAGCCTAACTCAAGTTGGAATATTATTAAACATTTCAGTAGAAGGGTTGAAATCAGAGTGCCATGACTTGATCATTAATATAAATTTATTCTTCTAGCTAAAATGGTTCACACATAAGATTTTATTTCTATCATGATCATTATTAAACTTAGCAACAAAAAACCCTTTAGCCATGGGAAAAATATGGACTTTACCAGTAATAAGAGGCTCCCATTGATCAAAGACCCAGATTTGCAACTAAGGGAGAGAAGGCCAAAAACCCATAAACCGACAGATCATACCACTTAAAGAGAGAATAGACACATTATAAACAATCTCCTTTGTTGTATCATCTTTTAGGTTAACTGAGATGGCATTAGCAACATAGATGAACTCACAAATAATCTGTCTTCTAGGCCAAGACCTTTGAGCCTCACTCTTCCCCAAATTGGAAGGATGCACACCATGCAGACAGGGATGGGAGGAACCCTTAACCCCCAAATCCCCCACAAGAATGACAGATGTCTAGGGATGAGAAACACCAGCTAAAGAGACCAAAGGTCGATCATCGCCAACATCTCACACACATGAAGTAGGGGGAACAACAAGCAAAGAAGGGCCATCGCCTATAGGGGACATCGTGAGGGAGGTCATAGACGTAGAGGTGGGAGATGGAGCCATTGACACCATTTAAATTTTTTTTGATATTCAAATAAACTACCTTTATCAAAATTTTATTTAAATTTTATTTATTTATTTATTTATATTTCTTGTTGCATGGCAATGAGGTTTTACCAGACATTATCTCTTTCAAAGCACTAGAAACTTCACCTTATTTTTCAAACGTCACCGTTTTCATCTCCTCTACAATTATTATAATATTTAATATTGAAGAAGGAGACATGTACTTTCTTTTGATAGGGGATGTGGATGGTGTCAGTATTTCCACCTTTTTGCCCTTTCCCTTTCATTCTAATGATGGACATTGCATTGCATATGTTATGACTATTGGATTTTTTTTTCTTGAGGTAAGAATTACAAATCAACATTTTGTTCTTCTTGAATGGCCCTAGGAATATTTGTTGCTATCTAATCTATTGATGTTGGTTCCCGAGGCCATGTTGCACATGTCATCTCTAGTAGTGATAGATATTTTGTAGAATTGGTTTCTTCTTATTGTTGCTTCATTTGCATGGCATATATATTCATCTTTTTGATGAGGAAATCATCAAGGTCTAGATATTCTCTATCTTTTATTTTCACTGTGTTGTCCATGGGGCATGTAAATTGACCTGTTGTGCTTTTAGTGTTTGTAAGTAGGAATACAACAATCCATTGGAGCCATTTATAACATTTTGATTTATTTATTTTATTGAGGAGGCTTATTTTTCAAGTTGGTTTAGATCCATTATAGTTTGGTTATATATTCGATTCATATCATAATTGGTGCATAAAATTAGCTCATCCTCAATTTTGGGGAACTTTTTGTGTCAATATTTTTTATTTTCTATTGTATAGTCTTTGATAAGATCCTCTAACTTCACAATCATCTAAGAAGTTGTCCCAATAATATTACAGGTTATACTATTATAGTTATATCTCTAAATCTTTAGCTAGCACAACTAAAATTGTTGTACCCATACCACTTTATGTTTTTATTCAAGAAGGATATATGAGACAACTAATTTGCTTCATAGCTTGATAGAATATATATATTTTCAATTGGGTACCTTGATGTTATAGTCATGTACGGGATTCCAACTAAAGGATTGTTCATCTATACACCCTTAACAATCTAAAACATAAGATATAATTGAATATAATAGAAGTACATCCAACATGTTGTATCCATGAGACAAATTTATCCTGGGAAAAACCAACCTTAAAGTTTCATCCTTATTATATTATATTTTAAAAATAATTACATCTACCACTATGCTTTCTTCAATGATAGGCCACAACAGATGATTACAATAAGATCATAAAAAAGTACAAAACACAACACTTTCACATAATATGTATATTCCCTTCATACAAAATCACTTATCTTTCTTATTTCACTACTTTTCTCATCTCTTTCAATCATCTTTTCCTTTGAGATTCCTTTCAGCTATTCCTCTTTTGATAACTTATTAATTCTACCTTTGTATCATCCTCAGTACAAAATCCTAAGTTATTCTTATATACCATCTACAACTCTCCAAAATAATATGTGTTAGTTGTATGTCATCCTTAAACTCTATATCATATTTACAATATAGTTGAAAAATAAAAATTGACCCTAAACATGCATGATAGTCTAGGAGTGAGACAAAACCATGTGCTTCATATCATAATCTATATTGGAAAGCATTTACCTTTATATGCTTCCTCTTATTGGTGCACATTTCCCATTGCTAGTGTATAATATTAAACTTCTATACAATCCTTCCATATATAAACTAGTGACACAATATTCAATTTGATACCTTAAAATATATTTGTGGTAACAAAAATAACCTAAATATTCAATATAAAATACCTCTTTATTAGCTTCATTTGACCTCCAAGCCTTGAGAATAGATAATTAAACGTTGGTAAAATGGGGTAGTCTTCAATGATTCCACTGATAACTTGTAACACAACACCCAATTACAACAAGTAATTGAATCACCTTCTATTTCTTTTGGATGCTCTTTCATCACTTAGTAACTTGTAAGTTTTTATAGATAACCTTTTTATCTATATGTAATAAATTAGGGGAAGTTATATAAACCAACTTCACCTTTCATTGAGTGTAGAATTTTTTTTAGTAGACAATCTTTTGGCCTTACCTCCATCCACTGTTCTCTCTAGCCACATAGGGAATGCATAATTTACTTTCCTATAATGATTCATATATTTCTTGCCTTACAACTTGGGGTAATGAAAATGCACCAATATTTATCCTAGACTAGACCCTAGGGCTCCTAATCATTGAAGACTGTAAATTTTCTTCTTCTATCAAAATAGTACACTGCATATGATGTCATGTAGAATGTATGGTTCACATCAAAAAATAATCTTCCTATATGGAAAATCATTTATAAACCTATATGACTGAAACATACTTTGGCTAATCATGGTTGTTTCAATATACAAATACATTCAATATTTGAATACAATAGAATTGGGTATCCCAAAGACTTTTCTTGCAAATTTGGGCATGTCTAAAATTTCATTTTTTATATTTCTCTTATAGAGAATCTTGGGAAAGTTTGATATCAAATTGTACGGTGTTTTCATACACTATATGTTTATTGACCTTTTTGTAAATTATCATAAAATTCTATTATGTAACCTCAACTAGTATTACAAGATATCTAAATTAAGGAAACTAATATCTATTTTGAGGATTGAATATCTATTGCTAACCCTATTTTCAATGAGCTCTATCCATGAGTCTTTTAATATTATAGGAGATACATTGATTATTTTTATAAATACCTCGATAAAATAGATATCACCGTAGCCATTTATAGATAATAGGACCTTAACCAACAATTACACATTTCAACCATCACTTAATATTTATTAGTGGATGATCTTAGAATCATACTTCTCATTTTCTACCACCTCATATTTGGTTGAGATTTTCTTTCAAGGAAGATAGCTTCCTATAATTTGTTTGTTTATTAGTTGATGTAGGAATTTTTTCTATTCCTAAATCATTTTACTTATTGAATGGTTCATTGGTTTCATTTATTTATGTTATTTCCAAAGCTCTTCTAAATACCTCCTTTCTCGAGCTATAGTGTCGGGTAGATTGTATCTACCAATTATAGTTTCCATCAATGACCTTTCGGAAATTCCTTGACCTACTCTATTGAAAGGTGGCTAATAGGGATAGTCCAAATGGATATAATATATTTTTTATATATAATCTTATTATTTTATATTTTATGTATTATAACATATATTATTATATATGTTATAATACATTATTATAATATAATATATAATATATAAAACATATATATATACATACAGAAGCAAGGGTAGTTTAAGCATATGTTTACATATATAAAACAGAAGTAGAACCAGCAACACCACCAATAGTAGTTTATCCAGTATAAGATCTAGTAGTAGCTGGTTAAGCATACCTATACCTAGTAGCAGTGAATGATTTGATAGTAGACTATGTTGGTTCATCAGATAATTATGTTGATTCAGTTGTTTAAGCATACCCAGATGCACCAGTACCAGCAAAAGCATAAGAAACGGGAGAAGAAAAAGCAGATACTTGTGATCAATACCTTCATGAGCATGATCCAGATCTTCCATATCAAGAGCAAGATCCAGCTTATGCATTTAGTAATAGAGATTAAAAGCCAGATGTTGGTTCCAATCTGCTAATTATGAAAAGTAATATTTTGATGCAAAAAGTGCTTCTATATAGACCATTTTACTCCTCAATGTCATAAGATGATAACCCACAGGTAAAGTAAATTGGACGTATGTGGAAATCCCACTTGGTGGATTTGGATAAAGCCTCAACATTATATGATATCTCCCATCTCTCAGACTAATAAGGTTTTGACTCAAGTTCCTCTAAAAATCTATGCATCACAATTATCCCCTCATGTGTTGGATACATTGGTTTCTATTGGTGGCGATGACCAGCTATTAATATTGAGGATGGTGACTCTAATGCCTCCTCCATCATACTTCCTATAGTTATTGACAACTTTGAAGTACTGTTGGGATCCAAGAATACTGAGAGGGGGGTGAATCAGTGTTTTGCCGATACAATAATATTTTATCCTTTTATACCATACACATATAAACTAGTAAACAAATAAACATATAAATTGAACCAAATAAACAATCCACATAAATGTACACCATAACATAGAATTTATACGTGGAAAAACTCAAAGAGGAAAAACCATGGTGGGATTTGTGACCCACAATATTAGTTCACTGGTCATATGAAAGGATATTACATATAATGGGAGCCTGCACATGCAGGAAGGCACACTACCAAGAGAACACTTCTCATCACTAAAGAGTCTCACTGACTACAAGCTTCTACTGAAATAAGACAATAAAAATGAACTTACAAACTACATCTATTATGCTGAATAGAGTTCTAGTTCTAGCTCTGCTCTGTACCAGTTCATAAAACCTGAACACTACTACTGGTATCTCTTCTCCTCCAAGAATTCTTTCCAAACTATCTACTGATCATTGCATGATATAACATTCATATATAAATGATCTACATACATATACTTTGCATTATATAGTTCTTCTATATTCTCCTATGTCACACACACTACAAAATGACCTAGCAGACTGGCCTATATAACCATTAAAAACAATATGCCTTATGTCGGCTTACAATACATTGCAAAACATATTCAATGTCAGTATCGACAATAATTACAAAATGATTTTCTAAATAAATCTTCCTTGATGTTGGCTTCCTTGAAGTACTTAATGTCGATGTTGGTGTCAATGTAATCCTGTGTAATCTTGGATACTCTAATGCTAGTGTCTACCGGTAAATACCTCCTAATGTTGGTATATGAATTCTATCTGATCTTGTTGCCACCAAAGGAAACAAAATGAATCCGGTGAGTGTCAACTGACAACAATCTCCCCCTTTAGCATTGATGGAAACACTCATGTGAAAAGTGGATTCCCTACCGATTCAACTGAAATATTCTCCCCCTGAGAAATACACTACTTTTTATATTTTGATGAGATGGTCTTGAAAATCACTGAGAGGGGGGTGCTAAATCAGTGACACCAAAACAATCAATACTTTAAACACTAACTGGTAGATGAACTTAACTAAGCAGTTAAACAAAATACATGCTATCCAAAATGAAATAACAACATCCACATAAACTAGAACATCCACCATAACACAAGTGTTTATACATGGAAAACCCAAATAGGTAAAAACCACGGTGAGATCAAACTCACAAGTTAACTCTCTACGGTAATAGAAAATTGACCGGTTAAGGTCTTACAAAGAGCTCTGCTAGGAGTGAATCTTGTTAGAGATCCCAAGCTTGATTAGAAGCTTATACCCTGTTAAGAGTAACCTTGTTGGAGGATTTTAGAATCCAAACTAATGAATCAGCTTGTTAGAGGATTTGTACAATGAAGCTTGTTAGAGATTACCTGGTTAGGGGATTTAGTTCTGTTGTAATGATTAGAAAACAACAAGAAAGATTTGATCTATTTTGAGTAGCACAAACTTTCTTGATCAGATCATTCTAAGTACATTCAACACTACTCTCCATCTAAACACTTATCGCTCTTCAGCAAAAGTATTCACATAGATCACCTCTACTATATCTATTCTCTCTTTTTCATCTCTCTAGAAATGCTTCACTAATATGTCTTTAAATAGGCATTAAGACCTTATGTCGGCCATAGGAACACAATTTCCTAGGTGTAGTGTATCTAGACATTTAAACATCGCTTATCACAAAAATGACCGTCAAACAAATGGTGCTAGTAACTCATCACAAAATAAGATACCGATTAGAGAAGTCAATACCGGTTGGAATAAAACTAGTGAATCATTGTCCAAGAATCTTCCACTTGATCTTCACCTTCAACTTTATCTTCACTTTGATGTTGACTTAGTGTTACCATAGGTTATCTATTAGGCACATACCGGTTGACACAAAGTACCAGTTAGAGATAGACCTTAAACATACTCGTTGGTAGTGTAAACCAATTGAAGTTACACCGGTAGTCAAAGTAAACATATATGTGTGAGAGAGTGTTTCATCAATGAAAACAAGTGATGAATACATTACAATATCATCAAGCCAACAATCTCCCCCTTTGGCATTGATAGCAACACTTAGAAAATTTTAGAGTAATACAATAGTTCTAAGGGTCAATACACAACATATTTACATATTTACTCATATTTCCCTTTTTAATGCAATACTCCCCCTTAATGCTTGCATAAATACAAATTTTCAAAAATACACATACATATTGTTACTCCCCCTTTGACAACAATGACAAAATGATAAAGTAAAATATATACATATATATAGAAAATTTGTATCAAAGTGTTTATCATTTATTACAATTTTAAACAAGTTCATGCATTGGTTACTCTCATGAAAATATTATTAAAATTCTGCTTCATCTAGGATAGAGCATTCTTCCATGATTCCAGTATGTTGTCCATATACTCAGAGGTAGACAACAGTTGAGAATAGAATTCTTCCATTGAATCTAGCGTGCAGGTTTTAGGATTAGTGAGAATAGCTTCTGCACTGGAGTAGGCTCTCCAAAGAATGTCAATCTATGAGGTGAGTTGACTCTTGAGCTCTCTTAGAGATTGGAATCTCTTAGCTCTCTCATTATCATACCTATTCAATTTGTCATACAATTCATCTATAGACTAGTTAAAGTCATGAATGGAGTCCTGGAGTGGGACATATGCCTTGCATAACCTTTCTATTTCCTACTCAGTCTCAACTTGATTCTTAGAAATATGAGAATAAAATAAAGTAATATGGTAGAGGCAATATACTTTCCTCTAGATTCAATAGCTTTCTTTAACAAACTGCCATTATGAGATAAAGTCATTTTGCTATTTTCAATGTGCTTAGCCAATTTATCTCCATATGCTTTCTTGTGGCTCTTCTTAGCAGATATTTGAGCAGCATCTTCAAGCAATTTGATTTGATCATATGCATCTACAACTAACTGACCAAGTCTGTTGATAGGAGTAGGAAGATGTGTGATAGAGGTTTCTGGTAGTAATCCAGACAAAATTTCTACTACATTCTGGATTGTCGCTACCTCAATTCTTTGCTCTTTTAACCTCTTCTTGTGTGCACAAGATTGCATAACATTATCAATCTTTATCATTTCTGATGCACTTAAGGTATTCATATCAATAGGTCCTAAAATACTTAAAGAGTCTTCATCATCATCATCATCATCAAGTAGTTCTATCTTTGTCGGTTCAAGGGCTGTACTCTTAATGATGGCTCTTTCTATGTTCTTCTCCATTGTATCTTCTATTTGCTAAGTAATGGCTTCCTCAATAGACTCCTTTTGATTATTCTCAATGACTGGTGGAGATTGGGGTTTCTTGAGTTGTTCACTTGCCAGTTCACTGACCTCTTTTAGTTGATTACCTAGTTGTTCACCTGATGCAACCTGTACTTCTGTGATTGTAGGAGGATCCATATCTGGTGCAGAAATATCTCCAGATAGGTCTACTCTATATTGAATATCTTCATCAACAAGAGTAATGGAATCATCCTTCTTCTTGGTTGGATAGACAATGTCAACTTGAACAATTTTATCTTCATCCATTTCTGGTTGAGGAACATCTTCTATGGTATCATCCTTACTACTTGAGTGGATGACATCTTCCCACTTTTTTATTATACAGGCTAGCTGATGTGTCTCAGACTCAACAATTGATCTTTTTCCATTTAGAAGCTTTAGTCTTCTTACTTTAAAATCAAAATATGCTTTGTATTCCTCAGCTAAAGTACTAATTCCATTTGATGATAGATTGGGAAATTACTATACAAATACTTCATCAAAAATCTTCTTTTCTAATTGAATGCCTTCTTCCCATTTATCTAACAAAGTATTATACAAAGAGGCTGAAATATCTTGCTCCAAATCATGTGGAAATCTATTGTAATGACCCAAGTAGGTGATTACCTATTGAAGTACTTTCTTCTACTCATCTTCAGTAAAAGAATCATAATGTTCTTTGACATTATCAAACCTGTTTCTCCCCAATGACTTCATTGTTCTCTCAAATGTTATGTCAAGTTTGTAGGTGGAAATGTCTATAGGTGTATTTTCCTTTGGCACTACCTTTACCTTCTTAGGTGTTATGTCGGTTGCCTTTTCTTTTTTAGGTTCTTCTTCAGAATCTGTACCCTCAAACTCTAGTTGCAAAATCAGTTTCCTATTCCTCTTCTTTGGTGCATTCTCCTTCTTCTCATATATTTTAGGTGTTGGTTCCTTCTTGGTTAGGACACTCTGAGTCACCCTTGTAGTCTTCTTCATAGGAGATTTTTCATCACATTTCTTTTTCTTTCCTTTTGCTTTTGCTACAAGTGTAGTACTGGTTTTAGTTGGTGCAACTTGGACTGCTAAGATGTCCAATTTTGCCTTCTTTTTGTCTTTGGTTGATGCTAATAGAGTATTAGCATAGGCAACCAGTAAGTCATGATTGACCTCATAGCTCATATCTTCCATCTCTTCCTTCATTGGTTCAATTGCTCACATCAAGAAAAAGTCAGTGGTAACCGTGAAGATTATGTCTTTTTCAAAGTGTTTTACCACATCTTCAGGTAACCTCATTCCCAAGCTCATCTTCTTCTGGAATTAATTAAAGTACTTGTTCGTGGCAGCTGAAAAGGTATTCTTCATAGTCTTAATGTTGTTCTTGATCTGTGCATTGACTAGTTGTTCTTTGGACCATTCAATGTCACCTATACCAGGTAGAAAGTTTTGAAAGTAAAAAAATAACCCAGCTCACAACTGACCATATTTGAACTTCTGAGTATTGTCCTTCTTAATGGATTTCAAATTTTAAAATAACTGTACTCTGACAGCTTCACAAATATCATAGTCTGCATTATCAATTATAATTCTATGTGTCGTATGAATTGTTGCGGATGGAACACTATTAAGTCTACTAGAGTAAAACACTTAGTAGCCTATCACCATTGCTGCAAGTTTCACCATAGGGTCTCTAATATTGTTGACAGAAAAAGTACACATTGGATGTAGAACTAGTTAACTTGAAGATAGTATCTTTCAAAATTTTCCTCAACCTAGGAACTTCATCGGTTGAGCAATAACCTGTTACAGCCCTAATAGCCTCCTTGGTTATTGTGTGAGTCCTCTCCAGATACATATTTTCACTATGGACTCGACTCAAAATTATTCTTATGTTTACATCCTCAAAGTCTTCAAGAAAGTAAGTGGTATTATGAAACTCTTTTTCAAAAACCCTAGCATATTTAGCTTCAATCTTTCCATCCTTATTACAGAGTGATTTTAGCTGAGTATAGATGTGAAGAGTTCCCAAATCTTTAATTTTGCAATCTATATAGCTAGACAAATCATCTTTGACCATGACACCACTCGGGACTTGCTACAATGTATTATAAGACATAATTTCATTTGCCTTTAGAGCTTCCTCAGGCTCAGCAGTGATCATCAACCTCCCTACAGACTTAGAAGTAGATTCCATTCTAGATAAACAATTTTCGAGGTGGTATACAAAGAAATACCTAGAATCTTGCACGTCGCTTCATTTCAAGGTTGGACTATTCAAATGCACTCCTGTTCGCTTCTCTGCAACTTCTGATTCAACATCATTTCTCTTAATCACAAAGCAATTCACCAATTTGCACTAAGAGAATCTTTCTCTGCTCTGCAATCGCTTCAATTCCTTTTTTTTCGAAAGAGTTAGGGTAAAATTGATAAGGTAAAACTTGTTTTTATCCTTTTTACTAGCCACAATAAACTCTCATACTTTTAGGTTACAAACCCTAATTTCACTGCTTAAGTGAAATTCTGGCTAATAACATGTCAAAAAAAATCACCAAAATTCAAAATTCAAAAAATTATTTCCCGCTCATTTTGCAAAAGAGGTCCGAAAAGGTTTTACCGTTACACTCCCCTTAGCCATGTTAGATAGGCTTAAGTCATCAGTGCTAGATTCTCTTCACTAGGTGAAGGAATGATTTCCTCTAGAGGCAATTCTTTGCTTTCCTTCTTCCAAGTCTGGTTCATATCTTCTCTTGTTTCCTCAAGATCACTTTTTTGTTTTCCTTTCTGATCCTTGAGAGTTGACCTGTTTACTATTCCTTGATCTGCAAAACTTTGCCAGGTGCCCCAATTTTTTGCAATGGTAACAGACCATACCAAATGATCTCCAGGGTCCTACATTTCCTCTTCCTTTTCTTTTTCTGTAGTTCATAGCCACATGACCAAGGTTATTACAAAAGGTACAAACAACATTTGTTACCTTTTCCATTTTGAATGGACTAAACCAGTTGCCATAGGATCTTTTGCTACTTCCTGTTTACCCAATTATCAAAATTCCTTATCCGATCACCATATGGTCTAGGATGCATGTGTGGTACAAGGTTTTTTGATCCATATTTGCACTCAATATGTTTATGCCCTTACATTCCACAAGTGTAGCAATGTCCTTCAAACTTTCTAGACACATACCTACCATTAGTATTGTAACTTGCATTCTTGTTAGGTTTGTTCCTACAAACATTTGTAGTATGACCAGGCTTATCACAAACAAAATAGACAGGTTTAAAAGCCTTCTTACCAGTAGTCTTATTGACTTTAGAAGTAGTTTTGTTCTTTGGATTGTTGCTCTTTGTGCCAGAGGATTCACCTTTTTCAGTTGTATGAAAACCAAGTCTAGAGATATTACCCTTCACTCTCTGTGATTGAATTTGTTCTTCTAGAATCATAGAAATTTTGACAAACTTCTCCAATATATCATTGGCTTCAGTAAGCTTTTTGGCAAGATCTTCATTATGCTTAGACAGGTTCTCTTGCAGAGATGATGCCAACTCAAGATCTAGCTTTAAGTTCTCATTTTCTTCTATTCCAGCTATTAAGTCCTCATGCATAGTATCTTTTTCTCGTTTGATCTTTATGATTTCCTGATCTCTTACCTTGATAAGATCTTCAACAGCTCTTCTGACTTCCAGTTCCTGACTCATGCAGATTGTGAGACCTTCTATCTCTCTTCTTAAATTAAGTTTCTCACCCTGCAAATTTTTAACTTCTTCTAATAAAGCATCAATATTAGCTTCGTTAGAAGAACTATTGTCAGATATTTCTAACAGTTTTTCAGATATCTCTCTCCTCTTGGCTTGAGAAGCTTTCAATTTTCCCCTAAGGGATTCAACTTTATTTCTACTAGCTTCTAGCTCTCTAGCCATCTCAAAGTAGCTTCTTCCCCTCATGGTAGTTTCAATATTCCCTTCAAAGAAGTTAGGCTCTGATATGAATTGATGGTCATGAAAAGCACTGAGAGGGGGGGGGTGAATCAGTGATACCAAAACAATCTATACTTTAAACACTAACTGGTAGATGAACTTAACCAAGCAGTTAAACAAAATACATTCTATCCAAAATGAAATAACAACATCCACATAAAGTAGAACATCCACCATAATAGAAGTGCTTATAGGTGGAAAGCCCAAATAGGTAAAAACCATGGTGAGATGGAACTCACAAGTTAACTATCTGCAGTAATAGAAAACTGATCGGTTAAGGTCTTACAAAGAGCTCTACTAGGAGTGAATCTTGTTAGAGATCCCAAGCTTGATTAGAAGCTTATACCCTATTAAGAGTAATATTGCTAGAGGATTTTAGAATCCAAACTAATGAATCACCTTGTTAGAGGATTTGTACAATGAAGCTTGTTAGAGCTTACCCTGTTAGGGGATTTAGTTATGTTGTAATGATTAGAAAACAATAATAAAGATTTGATCTATTCTGAGTAGCACAAACTTTCTTGATCAGATCATTCTAGGCACATTCAACACTACTCTCCATCTAAACACTTATCACACTTTAGCAAAAGTATTCGCATAGATCACCTCTACTATATTTGTTCTCTCTTTTTCATCTCTCTAGAAATGCTTCACTAAGATTCTTTAAATAGGCATTAAGACCTTATGTTGGCCATAGGAACACAATTTCCTAGGTGCAGTGTATCTAGACATTTAAACATAACTCATCACAAAAATGACCATCAAACAAACAGTGTTGGTAACTCATCACAAAATTAGATACAGGTTAGAGCAGTCAATACCGGTTGGAATAAAACTAGTGAATCATTGTCCATGAATCTTCCACTTGATCTTCACCTTCAACTTTATCTTCACTTTGATGCTGACTTAGTGTTATCACAAGTTATCTCTTAGGCACATGCCGGTTGACACAAAGTACTGGTTGGTAGTGTAAACCAATTGAAGTTACACCGATAGTCAAAGTAAACATATATGTGTGTGAGAGTGTTTCATCAATGACAACAAGTGATGAATACATTACAATTATCATCAAGCCAACATGATGTCCTTTCCATATGTTCTTGTCTGATATTTTTATGATATTTTTCACATATATACAATTCCCCTTTGGCATCAATGCCAAAGACTAGTGAAAGAATTGAAAGAATTCAGAACAAAAGAATGAATAAATATTATTTGTTTTACCGGAGCTTGACTAACTTCCAAATTTCTGGGTAAGCCTTGTCCAACAACTATAGGTATGTATCCTAGCTAGTTTTCAAAGTTTCAAATATGGATGCTAGTCCACTTAGTAAGTGTGCTAGTTTTTTCTTCTCTTTGACTTTTGTCGATGTGGGTTTAGTAATCATGTCCATACACTCTCTCTTATGCACACCTAGTGCTTCCAATCTAGTACTCACCAATGCTCTAAGACCCCTTTCTCTCTAAATGATTTATCTCTCTCCTCAAAAACAAAAATTTGGTTCTCTAAGGACAAAATTTGTCCATCAATGGATGTTGTTAGTGTAGTTAATCCATCAAAAGAATTAGCAATATTTGCAACCTTAACATGTAATCCCTTTAATCTACTATCTACTTTTGTTGTAAGAGTTTGTATGTTACAATAGACCTTGTAGATATTTGTACACTATTTCAGGCAATTCTCAATAAGAATGAGTTTAGCTTCAATTTTCTTATTCTCTGTTTCAATGATTTGATCAAAGGTGACTTTCTTAGCCACAATAAATCTTTCTAATGCCTTACAGTCTGATATCTACTACAGTGATTGAAAATTGTTAGATATGTACTCAATTAATGCCTTAAGTTTGTCGAAAGGGCTTGCTTCTTTCTCAATCCAACAATTAGGGATTAATTTATGCAACACTTTAACTGATTGATCTATTATTCACTTATCTGCAGATCCATCCTTTAATAGTTTTTGAGTAACCATCATCATTAACTCAGTTGGACTCATCTCAGTGACTAGTTTCTTCTCTAGTTGAGAAGTGTCAATTGCCAAAACCTTTGCCAGGGAATCAATATGAACTATCGGTGTAGACTCAATTCCCTTTACCTTATCTTCTTTAGCACTAGTGGACTCACCACTTGGTGTAGTGTCAATTATTGTAGGTGGAGTATTATCCACAATATTCATAGTGTCCTGTACATTGCCTTGCTCAAAAATAGTTTGTTCTGGTATAGACTATACACTTTCCTTTACTGTCAGTTGTGTCTGTATATCTATAGTTACTGTCAGTTTAGTTAGAGTATAACTATCCAAAATACATTTCCCTTTAAATCTGTTTGGGATGGTGGAAGTTGTTTCTTTAACAAATTCTTCATGAGATGTAAGAAAATATGGATTCTTCTGGAAGAATTTGGTCCAACCATCTTTGGTTTCATTTACTACCTCATTTACTTTGCCCATCATTAAGCTTATTTGTCGGGGTTTGCCACTAAATATCATTCTATTTGCAACATCTATGTATGTATATGTGTATGTGTATGTAAATACACACACACACACACACACACACACATACACATAGACATATACATATACATATACATATACACACATATATATATATGTGTATAAATATGTATATATATTTATATATATGTATATATGTATATATATACATATATATGTATGTATATATGTATATATATACATATATATATACATATATATGTATGTATATATGTATATATACACACATATATTTACATACATACATACATTAATACATACATACATATATATATGAATATATATGTATATATAGATATTATGTACATATACATATATATATATACATATATGTATATATATATATAAATATATATATAAATATATGTATATATATATACATATATTTCTATATATATTTATATATATATATACATATATGTATATATATGTATACGTATATATGTATATATACACATATATGTATACATGTATATATACATATATATATATATATATATATATACATATATATATGTATATGTATATACACTATTAGGTCTCGGGAAGGACAACTGAGAGGGGGGGGTGAATCAGTTATGAACCAGTTGTCAATAAAGTATAATCCAAATGCAAGTTATTATGTTAGTAAACACATTTGTCACTTCAAAATAGTCTACTATGTGCCCAATGGAAGAGTGACAAAAATTTCCCAATAGTTGTCCATATATCGTTCGTTGAAACATGAGCTTCCTCTACGTTTGAGAGGGGCATCTCCCTTGTATGATAGGGGTATTTGTATTTTTATGAATAATTAACCTTGAAAAGGAAAATGATCATTAACTATGAATGGATTTGGAGGAAATCTTCACAACAAACATATGATTGCCACTTAGACTTCATTGACGTTTAAATTGTTCACTATCAACTCTAGACTACACATGAGAAGAGAGACATACAAAACATAAAATTTGCATAATGCCTATAAATTTCAAAAATACCAAAGAAATTTATAATGCTATATGACCATTGTCTTCATGAAACTGGGAAAGTAATTAGCAAGCTTTCTATTACAATATCATACAATAATTACATAATATCGAGCAAATGAACACTTAACAATCATGAAAGCACTCCCAATCTACCATGTATTAAAAAATGATGAAATTATAGAATTCAAAATTTCTAGCTGTCCCAAACTCATAAAATTCAAAAATTCCTTCTTCCATCTATCTTTCTAATATTTATAGTCTCTCAAAATAACTACCTGATAACCAACTTTGATTCTAAGTTAAAAACTAACTCATTTCTGCATGAATTACAATGAGTTAATAACTAGCATATTTATGAGCAGAAAAAGTCAACCTATTAACCTTGACTCTATGAGATAGAAAATCACAACTTATATAATAAAACCAGAAATAAATTCAAGACTAACCAAGGAACACATAACAAAAGATAATATACAAAGATATGAACATGATGTTACTTTTTGAAATCACGAAAAAGCATGCTAGCTAATTATGTGCTTCTGCTGAATTGGTGTTTTGGCCTTGAATGACTTGTATGCTTTGAGTGCATCAAACATGAACTTGTACTTGGGAATGATCACATTATCCATTTTTAGTTTGGCAGTTGCTTGGTCATCCTGGATGTTAACAGGAAATCCTGATAATATGAAGGCATGTCACAAGCAATTGAAACAACATTGAGTCTCTTCATTCTATTTGCATCTGACACCTATATGTCTCCTAATTCAGTATTAATTCTATCATGAAACTTGCTTAAGAGTAGTTAACTATACATTTGCTGAAATTGCTTGTTTATTGATACATCACCAATGATATTCATTGTATCTTCTATTATCTTCAACTTTGTTTCTTCACAAGATATCAAGAGTCTTTGATACTCATCCAAGCATTGCCTAATATTCTCAGATTTCCAACTTATACTCTTGCACCATGTATTGGATTGATTTTCTTCTTTATGGGAGAAGACCTTTTCAGCAATGATTGTATTCATATCTATTTTTGCTATCTTTTGGAATTGTTTCAAAGTATCTTTCCAAGACATTTATTTTTCTTTAGCATTCTTCAATTCCATTGCAATTTCTTGTTCCTGTGCATCCAAATTTGTGTGAACATCCTTGGCCTTCTCAATGGATTCTTTTGTTTCCGACTTCATTTGATTAATCCAATTTTCTAACATCCTACTTTGTTTCTTGCATTTGTGTATATCTTCCATTATCTTCTTCTCAATAATTCCTTCGGTGTGCGCTAATGTCGAAGTTGAGGCTGACTCCAATTGTGTATCTATAGAATCCACAATAGATTTGATATAGGATGAAAGAACTTGAATTTGCTCTTTAGTTGGTCTTTTGTTTTCTTATCTTTATTTTCTTTGTCAATAAGAATAGCAGCTGTAATTTGAAAATTATGGACAACTCCCTTGTGTGTTGTAGGACCTAGATCCACTCGTGTCATGCTAAAATTGGCCTCCTTAGCTTCCCTTACATATTTTTCAACAATGGGTTGAGCTACTTCAACACATAAGTTTCCTGATCATGGATTAATCCCCAATCTGGGTGCTACTTTGGTTTTCCTTGGTTTGGATGTCTTGTGAAGTACATTTGCAACTACATCAAAACTAGGAGCTATTAGTTGAACGATCCTCTTCTTATTTTGCAAACTCTGATGTAACCAAAATGATGAAGATGATGGCAATGATTCTTGATTGTTCACATATGCAGAGGTTAAAGATTTTAAATTATTTGGGAAGAGCAAAGATTGAATTTCAGCATGAGCATCATTCATTTCAACTTCCTCATGAATGGAAAAATCATCATCTTGGGGTGATAAAAAAATGATAGATGGTGAGATGGAAAGAAATTCTTGGCTTTCAACATTGGGAGGATGTTGAGGTGAAACACTTTCTAATTCATCTTCAAGCTCCTGGAAAAGAATCATTGTCTTTCCTTTTGTCTTTGATCTCTTTTTCTTAATGATAGAGCTGACTTCACATACCTTTTCAAGATACTTCTCTTTTTTTGGATCTTCTCCATCATCACCTCCTTTGAAAATATTTTGATGTAGACTCATCAATGGATTTGATAGTTGAGAATTAGCTATGATGGAAGAACTTCCTTGTGCTCCACTTCTATCCTTTGATCAATTAGCTTTATATGAAGGTCTAGTTGTCATAGACTCAATCCTCTTACTTTTAACCCATTCAAGGGTCCTTCAAATCCACATAAGCCGATCTTTCTTGAATACTTATTTTTGAAATTGACCAATTGATGGGTGGAAGTGGAAGAAGTTGAATCCTTTCAAAGTAAAAACAATGAATCAAATTAGATTCATCATCCACAATGCCATTCACATTTATTTCAATTCTATAGTCAATTATCTGTTTGATAGAAAATCTCATCCAGTCCCTTTTCTGCACTCCAAAATCATCTTCACAGTCTTTCCAAAAATCTTCTATATCAGGAAAGTGTTCAAATTCGGCACCAAGCTCTAACTCTCGTGTAGCATATCCTTTGTTATCAAAGGGGAATCTCATTTCATAAGGATACATGAGAATCTTTTTTATATACCTCTTGATACTTTGAGCATTTGAATAGCTCTCACAGCTATAATAACCATGTCTAATGGGAATAGAAATGATACCCTTTCTTCTGTTCTAGCAAATTTTGTTGACTTGTGCAATCTATTGGCATACCTCAATGAGGATCAACTTATCCTCAACAAACCTCGACAACATGATAGGGCAACCATCATAACCTCATATCCAAATGTATGTGAACTTTGGAAACTATATAAAGTAACTACCATATTTTTGAATCAATGTTGCTTCTTCTAAGGATATTCTGAGTCCAATATTACCCAACAGCTCTCTTACTGTGAACATAGTGGAAGCATCATTAATCCTCCTGAAGTGATGATAACTTTCCTTCAACTACAATTGTGAATAATAATTGTAAATCTAATTTGCATCATCATAAATGCCTTGAGCATTCAATCCTGGCCATTTCTTCATTCCGGCAATAGCATAAAAGATGTACGATGTCATGTAGAAGTTATAGAAGTTATTATTGTTCTTCAGTTTGAGTAGCTGATTGCAAAGATTATTACTAATAATCTTTGCCCAATTAATGAATTGTATACCACCACAGATGATATTAATGAACAAGAACAACCACCCCTCCAAGTCCTTTGAGTCCTCATTTCTCGTGACCCAGTTCAATAAAATATCCATATTAGCGATATCTTCCATCAGCAGAGAACTATGAATTATTTTAGGAAGTTGTGTTTTTCCTTTGCTTGGTTTTGCTAACCACTTTCTGGCTATGTTATTCAAACACTTGGTTTCATTATTGATAAAATAATTTTATGCATATTCCCTATTTTCCTTAGTGAACTGATCTTTGAAAGGTATCCTGAAAGTTATAGCAATGGAGACTGGATCAAGTTTAGTGACCACGTTAACTTCTGTTGTCCTAATTTCTTTTGTATATGGATTAAATGATTTCATGCATTCCAAAACTAATTTTGGACATTGCACTAATGTGGGGTATCCTACTGCATGAGCTAATCCACTGTCTAATAACCTCTGAGCTATCAAAGTCTTATCTTTCCTTTCCATTGATTTCTAGAAATTTGAATGCCTCACATTTCCCAACTTGGTATCCCCAATATCTGAAAGTGAACATTTGGGAATGGGAGTATAATTAGGGCTATGAAACTTATATTGCATTATGACAAATAAAAATAATGCTCACTCAACTCTATTTTAATGAATATTAGCAACTTTGCCAAAACAATATATATACTCTTTCTTTGTATTGAAAGTCTTCAAATATCAAGACATTTCCAATTATCACCTATGATATAAATCCCGGTCTCATTATGCTTCAATAATTGCCCATACATCATAACAGTACATCCATTATTGGCTCGACAAAGACTATGAGGAAAAAAAGTTATCGGACTCATCTCTATATCCACCCATTACATACCCTATGATTTTTGTAGCAAACAAGACCACATTCTTTTAAGGCATTATGTATAGCATTTCAATTGTTGTGAACATACTCCATGCTCTGCATACAAATCTTCTGAAATGGTGGCAATCATGACATCTAGAGAAATTATTCCATCTCTATAATTTGATGAGTGTCTATACCCTGATCTAAAGCTCTCATTTTGACACGGAAGAAAGGATGTTTTATAAAGTTTATGAAATTTAGTTAAGCACCTACTAATTACACTTCATAAGGAGGCATTCTTTTTGAAACAATCTATCAAACATTTCACACGATGTCTATGCTACATGATGCATGCATGTTTACCAAAACAACTACAACTACAACATCTGTTGTAACTCCTTATGTCCATGGTACATGACTTATACTCCACGGTGCACATATCTTTTGTCAAATATTTATCATGTAAGTTATGTCAAAACAATTCATGTGTCAAAACAATGTTCCCATTTTCTACAATTATATGAATCTAGTTTTCACGACAGGCAAATGTTATTATGATTTGCATACAGGTCTACCAAGCAGTTAAAATGACAATGACTAACAAAAACTCTTCTACCCTTTACGCTTTGATGAGTGTCTAAGACATTTTGGTGCATATCCCCCGATCATTTCAGTTGGTCCTTAACGTGCAGGTTCCATGCAGAATTCATCAGCCACCGCTTCCCTTGCTATCTCGATCTCTATATTTCAAAAGCTAATGAAGTTGCAAATCAACAACATAGTGTTGGATGACATAGGCCTGTGGAGGATAGTGAAGAGATTCCTTGTGAAGTCCATTTTGTGTTCATTCTGCAATCCTTAGTCACTGTGATGAGGTGACATCTCTTTAAGACATTTTGTTAGACAATTTGCATGCCATAAATATGTTCCATGTTCTGCACACAACTCTACCCAAACATCTCGCGATGCATTTTTTTTTTTTGCTTCCATGGTTTACATGCATTTCACACTCCAATGTTTGACAAAAACTGATGTGTCTTTAACTTGGTTCGAAGCTCGCATTTTGTGTAGGTAAGGAACTAGCAAAGGCATGGGGGAATTCGGGTTAATATTTGCCAATTGCATCCGCTTTAATATTTTTTTTAAAAACTCTTCAACAAACCTATCATTCTATTCCATGGGTTTCTGTCACTTTGAAACATTTTTTTAGATGGTTCAAATGCCTTATCAATGCCTTCATATCTCGCATAAATCTACAACAATAATTACCAGTATGAGATATGATAAAATATTACTATCCTTTATGTTGTGATGAATGTCAATGTCATGTTTGAAAGTTCCCATTTTGCACAGGCTGGGATAATGCAGTCAAAAGTTATAGAGGATTTCATTAACCTTACCAATTGTAGTCACCAGATGAAAATAACTTTCTTTTCATTACATCTAACGAACATTCATAACCTAGAGTTTAAGTCTCTTTCTTCCTTTTTTTTAAAAAAAAAATTATGGAAGAGGTTAAGAATGCTACAGAATGGAGCATTTCTAATGTTCCTGACAAAACAAGGTTAACAAATGAGGTTAGAGATGCTCTATTTTGGATCATTCCTAACCTTTTTGTGAGAGGTTATAAATGTGGGTTAAGAATGCTCCAAAATGAAGCATTTCTAACTATTTTTCTTTTGATTTTGCAAAGGTTATGGTTATGGGCTAAAAATGCTCGAAAATGGAGCATCATTAACCATTTCTTTCAAACATTATGACCTTGACTTCCAGAAACCATAGACCGTGAAGAAGAATAAAGGAGAGATGAAAATGAAATTATAGACAAATTTTTCCCTCAAATGGCCACAATATTAAAATAATCTAAAATATTAAATTATTTATTTGTAAAATAATTTAAATATTTTAAATTTAATGCTCAGGCTTGAGAAAAATGACCATATCTTCCAAACGGTAGGGAATTAAGTCCTAAAATTTGGAACATGCATTGATGATAGGGAAATGAGAAAACTAGATCATTTAATCCTTATGAAAAATCATAAAATGAGAGATTTTAATCATTTCTAGGAAATAGACACCAAAAATTAAAGGATTAATATACAACAAAATATGAACTGGGTTAGAGTGAAAGTTGGCCATGTGATAAAAAATGATGCTTAGATCCTGACTGTCAACTAATTTCCCTCAATTTGTGGTAATTTTCAAAATTATTCCATTTTTCATATTTTGACTGGCAATGACCTTGGACAACGTGCTCATTACTTAAGCATAAACACCTATTGGATCTTTACTCAACACTGAGACTAATTTCAAGTTCAATTTTAAAGGTATAACAAATATGGGGGCAACAACTGGCATTGAATAGGGATAAGAACTACAAAGGACACAGGATGAACCCAAAATCTTTGGTTCACAGGCTAGTGCCTTATCCATTGGGCAACAAAGTCAAGAGAGATGAAAGACAAAGACATGCAGAAGGTAGGAAGGACAAAAACATGAAGAAAATAAAAATCCTTCACAACAAAACAAAACTAGGACAAAGAAAAAAACCAATTTATCCTATGTACATGGACAAATGAAAATCTGCGCTACTAATTATAAAGTTTCAAATGTTGCCCGCTATAAGGAAGGGATAAATGTATTCCATCCATTAATGCCAAGTAGAACAAATTCTCACCGCAAACTTACTTGATTTGAAAAGGCCCTCTCCAAAGAAAATCAAACTTACCATGCATTCCCCTTGGCTGTCTTCATTTATCCCATAATAAAACCAAGTCTCCAATGCAGAATGATCTTTCTCTTGCTCTTCTATCAAACAATTCCTTAACTCCCATTTGGTGTTCTCTAATTCTATCGACCACTGCCTCTCTATATTGTTCCATCTTTGTCAAATACAACACTCACTTTTCTAATCCATTTTTGAATTCATAATTCTCCAAAACTTGTTTCAATTTGAGAAAAGCTAACTCCAATGGAATAGGCAACTTTGCTTCTATTCCATAAACTATTTCAAAAGGAGATAACCTGATAGCTCTTTTATTTGTGGTGCGATCAACCCATAATGCCTCATACAAATGTTTATGCCGTGTTATTTGATTTTCATCAACTAGCTTCCAGAGAATAGTAATAATATTCTTATTATTGGCTTCAACTTGACCACTTACCCATGGGTAATAGCTGGATACATGAGAGAGAATGATTTCATATTTGTAACTAAAAGTTGATATCTCATGGGAAGAGAAATTGGTAGCATTATCGGTGACAATCTTATGTGGGACTCCATATCTCACCAAGATGTTTTGCTTGATGAAGTCACAAACTACCTCTGATGTTGCTTACTTCGCTGGAACAACCTCGACCCACTTAGTAAAATAATTTGTAGGTAACAGGATATAAGTGTGATTTGCACTAGAGTGAGGATGAATAGGACCAATGAAGTCCAAACCCCATTGTTGAAAAGGCTCCTCTATTATCACTAGCTTTAATGGTAAAGCAGCAAGTTGTACCTTCCCTTTAAACTGTTGGCATGTGTCATAGTTCTTTACCCACTCATCAGCATCCCTAAACATCCTAGGCCAATAGTAACAATTTCTTAGTATCTTGTATGTTGCTACTAAAGAAGAGAAATGCCCACCGCATGCTTCATTATGAAAGAACTTAAGAAGCTTCTCTCTTTTCTCTTTATCCACACATCTTAGAAAAGTACCATCGATTCCTTTTGTGTACATGACATCACCCCAGATGATGTATTTGGTTGCCTTCAACGTGATGGTCCTTTTCTCCTTAGGGGTGAGGTGAGTTGGACATTCTCCATATATGAGAAAGTAGGCTATATTAGTGAACCAATCATCTATGGTGATAATAAACAAAACTAAAGGCAATTCAAACTTTGAAATAACTTCTCCTTCTAAAGTATTTTCAGCCAACAACTTGCATAATCCTCACCCTCGGACAAGCTTAGTAGGTTTGATGTTAATATCATACTCCTGAACCTTCACAATCCAAGAATCTCTCTTGCTCAATCCAATCTCCCATTGAGTAAGAATTGTCTTCGCAATAGTATCTGGAACATATACATTAGAGTGTGAATTCAAGATATAGAAACAAAATTGCTTCACAACCTTCAACACCACAAAAGATTTCTTTTCAATAATAGAATACTTAAGTTTGTGTTTCTTCAAAGGAATGCTCATGAAAGTGATTGGTACCTCAGCATTATCATTATGATGTTGAGTTAAGATTGCAGACAATGTGGAATCTGAAGCATAGTAATAAACATTAAATATTTGTTCAAGTTTGGATACATTAACATGGGCACATCTTCTATAGCTAACTTGATTTGATTGAATGCTTGCTTTCCTTCCTCTGACCATTTGAAAACCACATTACCTTTCATCATCTCAACAATTAATTTTGTGATCTCAGAAAAATATGGGGTGAATTTCCTTATGAAATTGATTTGGCCAAAGAACGAGTGAACTCCAGGCTTACTAGAAGGTAACTACAACTATTATATAGCTTTGACTCGCTTAGGGTTGATGTGGATCCCTTCCTTTGCAATGATGTGACCCAACAACTTCCCTTCGATCACTCCAAAAATTGATTTCTTTGGATTCAAGGATATTCCTTGTTGCCTAGATCGTTGTAGCATGCATTCAAGATGATATACATGCTCTTATCATTTCTTGGAAAACAGAGTCAAGTCATCCAAATGAACAACTACAATCTTATTTCTTAAATCACAAAAGGAGAGATCCATTGCATGCTAAAAAGTGGCACCAGCATTAATCAAAGCGAAAGGAATTTGGTTGTAAGCAAAAGTTCCCCATGGAGTAGTAAAAGCAGTCTTGTGTTGATCCTCTTGATCCACATTGATTTGATCATAAACCTAAAAACCATCAAGCATGGACATCATTTCAGATCTAGAAACAGTTTGAAGAAGATGATCCATGATTGAGAGAGGATAATTATCTTTAAGGGATGCTTGATTTAGATTGCAAAAATCAACACAAATTTTGATCTCCCCGTTTTTCTTTCTAATAGGAACTATGTTCGCCACCCATGTAGAATGATGAATTGGATAAATGATTTTTGCCTTTAGCATTTTATCCAACTCTGCAAATATTACATCTGATATCTTTGGATTAAATTGCCTCTGATTTTGCTTGAACATAATTGAATTAGGTTTGAGAGAAATTTGATGCTTGAATTCACCATTCATAAATTCTTTGAGATCATCATAGCGCCATGCAAAGACTTCAATGTATCTTGTGAGTAGATCAATGAATACCTTTCTTTATTTGTGTGTAAGACATTTCCCAATCAAAACAACTTTGGGATCATTTTCAAAACCTATGTCTACCTTCCCAACCTCTGAAGATCTTCAGGACTTTTGTTCACCTTTCTTCATAAATTGATCATGTTTATCAAACAAACTTTCGAGAGAAACCAAGTCTTTAGGAATGGTATTACCTTTAAGTTGCAAAATTTCAGGTTCCTTTTCCTCCTCTTCAATAGTTTGTTGACTGGTTGAAGGTAGGTTCCCATCAAAAGAAAAATTGGAAAAAGTTTCCCTCCCTTCCAAGAATGAAATGATATGTTTATCAACATCAAAGACTTGCCAATTTTGATTATTGTCGGGCACACTAGGTCGATAGATCATCTCTACAACATAAACATCCCTATCAAATTCAGGATGAAGAAATAATAAAGAAGCTAAGACAACAAGAGAATATGCCTTTGTATTTTGTTCTCTTCGAAGGACTTGTATGGAACAAGTATCAAAACCTTCGATCTCATCCCACACTTTATTTCGGTATGATCTTAGCCTCTTGTTCTTGATAGGGTATTTATTCTTTACTTGATTCACAATCAACTCAACATCTCCCATGACCTACAACTTCTTGATTCCTTTCTCCTTAGCAAAATCCAACCCTAAGAGAAGAGCCTCATACTCCGCAGTATTGTTTGTAGTGTCAAATGCAAGTTTGTAAGATTTAGGAAACTTCTCATCCAAAGAAGAAATCAACACCACTCCTGCACCTGAACCAGAAGGTGAAGAACTTCCATTGAATTATATTTTCCAAATTTTGGAAGATATATCAGGAACAAAGACTTCTAGAACATTTTCCTCTTTTGATGATATCATATAAGTACCCAAACCGGTTTCTACATACAATATCTCTACCCTTAGATCATCAGACTTAAAGACTGTATATTTTGCTTTAGGCTCAGGATTTAATATGACTTTCTTGTTACCTAGAGGTATAAAAGCATGGGACCAATCTAACCAAATTTCACCACCTAGGTCTTTACAAAAACTATGACTTAAGAGAATTCCATAACTAGCTAGGATATCAGCAACCAAGATGTTAAGTTTCAACTTCTTTTGGGGATGAGCAGCTAAGGCGCCTTGAGCATCTTTAACTTTTCCAACAAGAGGAACTTGTTTAGACTCCATTGAAAACACTTTACCAATTGGTTTGTTCAAAGATAAACCTAACGCATGAGCAACTTTTGAAGGTATTACATTATTAGATGTGCCCGAATCAATAATATAATTACTTAACTTACAACCATCTATATACAAAGATATATAGCAAGGATCAAGCTTACTAGAAAAGGAGGTGGCAACAAGGGATGATTCCTTTGCAATAGATGTTTCTAGATCATCATCAAAGTTCTCACCTGATTCTTGGTGTTTATCAGAATGAGACTGCTTAAGATCCATTTTGATACAATACACCAATTTATCCAATTGCTGCGGATTCTGCTTGAGATACTCAAAATGAGAAATTTGCACCTTGGTCTTTTTACAATGATCTAGAAAATCAAAATAATCTTCAAGGGAAGGTTCCCTTTGATTAATAGCTTTGTCGGCTTTGCTTGATGATCCTGGTTCTTCTTTGTTTTAGTTCTTGGATAAGATTTGCTTAGGAATATCTTCCACCTCTTTATCTTTGGCAGCAGTTTTAGCTTTTTCCTCTAGTTTCTGGTGCCAATTCTTTGTAAATAAATTACAAGAATGATTGTTAATGTCACTATCTTTCTCATCTTCCTCACCAGACTCATATTCTAAAAAGTTAACTGTAGATGGACCAAACTACTGATCAATTTCATCTTCAATATATACTTCAATCTTTTCACTGGTTTGATTCATTTGCATAGATCTAGTCATTTCAGGGCATGAAGTTCCATCATGATCCATTGTGAGGTGAAAATCACACATTGCAGTAGTTTGGTGATTACTTGTGGATGGATGTTCAATGGCCAACCTTGGTGATGGAGCAGGAAGATTTGGTTACTGATTATGTGGATAAGGAATATAATTCCTCCCAGGAATATCTTGATATAAAGGTGGTGGATTTTGTGGCAACTGTTTCTTCAATTGGATCAAATCATTGGCTAACTTTTAAACCATCGGATTAGTGGTTGCATAGTTGACTTGTTGCATCTTTCCTTTTTGCAATTCCTTATTCCATTTTCCTACACTCAATAAGTCATCTTCAACTTCAATAGCTAACATTTGTGTTGCTGCAAGATCAACAACTCATCCTCACCTTATTTAGAAGCTTATATCATGAGGTTGTGCATTAATAAAGAAATATTTTTTATTTTCCTTTGTGGGTCTCTTATCAACTCCAAGTCTATTGACAAGTTTGTTGAATCATGCTGCAAATTCTCTCATAGATTCATGCACTTATTTTTTCATCTAAGTTAACTCTGCAAGAAGCAAGTGCCCATCATCAACAGTTTTGAAAATGTCTTCAAAATTTTGTATCAGTCACCCAATTATTAATAGAACTAGTTGAGAGTTGATTAAACCACTCAATTGTGGAATCGATAAGAGTTTCAACAAAGAGGTTAACAGAAACATCTTCATATTGAACTCCAAGGATTGCACATGCGGTAAAGAAAGCACTCATGTGATCTTCCGCATAAACTTTTCCATCTCCTGAAAAATTTTGGAAGATGCTTCCTTGAACTAGTTGGCAAGTGATGTAACTGATTTTCCAAAGCCAAAGGACCTATGGCAGCACCCCAAGGAACTGGTGGAGGATTTTTTTGCATGGTTGGTGGTATAAAATTGATAATAAGAGGAGGAAGTAAGGTTAAAGCTTGAAAAGATGGTGAATATATACTTGCTTTCTTTCATGAAGAAGGTCTACTGGTAGACCTAACTTTCTTTCTATGGGATATGAAAGGTGTTGAAAAGTTGATCTTATCTAGTTCAACAAAATTAGGATCAACAATACCCTTACTTCTATCACCTTTGGTATATCTTTTTCTTGCCAGTGTACTTATTGATTATTTTGCTCTAGCCGATCTTGTATGTGCTGAAAATTTTGCCTAGTACACCTTGGAATTACAATGATGATCAACTCTTGTCCAATAGGTACTCTCCTAAGAAGGTCACCAAGCTTTTTGTCTTCAACCAACACTTGATGTACTTGCTAATATTATTGATCACTTTTGTGACTCTTCCACACGAACCTATTGAGCTGTGATATCATGTCCTCTTATTAAGCTTGCACCTAATTAAGATTTGGTTGTAGGACAGGTGGGTTATGACGAGTCAGGACCATAACTAGTCACAAACATAATATCTTATCTTCTGGGTTGTCTTTGAATTTGATGCTGATTAAAACGAACAACTAGGTTTATTCCTAGGAACACAAGAGGAAATCTTTACACTTCTCTTTCGAACACCACCACTAGATTTCTAGATTTTCTTTGTTCTTCTTCCACAATTAAGCTCACTCTCTCGTATTCAATCTGATTTCTTCTATTTATGCAAGATAAAGTATCTAGCATTGAAACTATATTTTCTTACTCGACTTGAACCCAATTGAGATTTGGTTGCAAATAGGAAACACATTTTCATGCGGAAGAACCATCTTTCTTCATGGAAGGCTAAAAGAAAGAAAATATCAAGATGATCATCTTCTTGTTTCAGTCCCCAGTAGAGTCGCAAAAAATCTGTTAGTAAATAGGTTTGTCACTTCAAAATATTCTACTATGTTCCCAATGGAAGAATGACAAAAAGTTCACAATAGTTGGATAGATCATTCATTGAAACACAATCTTCCTTTGTGTTTGAGAGGGGCAGCTCGCTCGTATGATAGGGGTATTTATATTTTTATGAATAATTAACCTTGAAAAGGAAAATGAACAATAACTATGAATGGATTTGGAGGAAATATTCACAACAAACATACAATTTCCACTTAGACTTCATTGACTTTTAAATTTGTCACTATAAACTCTAGACTATGCATGAGAAGAGGGTGATACAAAACATTAAATTTGCATAATGCCTATATATTTCAAAGATACCAATGAAATTTATAACGTTATATGACCATTGTCTTCATGAAACTAGGAAAGTAATTAGCAAGCTTGCTATTGCAATATCATATGATAATTACATAACATCGAGCAAATGAACACTTAACAATCATGGAAGCACTCTCAATCTGCCTTGTATTCAAAAAAGATGAAATTATACAATTCAAAATTTCTAGCTGTCCCAAACTCACAAAATACAAAAAGTCCTTTTTTCATCTATCTTTCTAATATTTATAGTCTCTCAAAATAATTACCTCGTGACCAACTTTGATTCCAAGTTAAAAACTAACTCATTTATGTGTGAATTACAATGAGTTAATAACTAGCCTATTTATGTGCAGAAAAAGTCAACCTATTAACCTTGACTCTATGAGATGGAAAATCACAACTTATATAATAAAACCAGAAATAAACTCAAGACTAACCAAGCAACACATAACAAAAGAGAATATACAAAGATATGAACATGATGTTACTTTTCAATGTCATGAAAAAGCATGCTAGCTGATTATTTGTTTCTGCTGAATTGGTGTTTTGGCCTTGAATGACTTATATGCTTTGAGTGGGTCCAACATGAACTTGTACCTGGGAATGATCACATTATCCATTTTTAGTTTGGAAATTGCTTGGTCATTCTGAATGTTAACCAAATCTTGAAAATATGAAGGCATGTCACAAGCATCTAAGGCAACTGAAACAACACCGAGTCTCTTCATTCTATTTGCATCTAACACCTCTATATCTACAAATTCAGTATTAATTATTTCATCAAATTTGATTAAGAGCAGTCCACTGTCCATTTGCTGAAATTGCTCTTTTACTGATACATCACCAATGATATTCATTGTATCTTTTATTATCTTCAACTTTGTTTGTTCACAAGCTATCAAGAGTTTTTGATACTCATCCAAGCATTATCTAATATTCTCCAATTTCCAACTTATACTCTTGCACTATGTATTGGATTGATTTTCTTCTTTATGGGAGAAGACCTTTTCACCAATGAGTACATTCATATTTGTTTTTGCTATCTTTTGAAATTCTTTCAAATTATCTTGCCAATACATTTCTTGTTCTTTAGCATTCTTTAATTCCATTGCAATTTCCTATTCTTGTGCATCCAGTTTTATGTGAACATCCATGGCCTTCTCAACGAAGTCTTGTTTTTCTGACTTCATTTCATTAATCCACTCTTCTAACATCCTACTTTGTTTCTTGCATTTGTTTATATCTTCCACTATATTCTTCTAAATCATTCCTCTAATGTGTGCTAATGGTGAAGTTGAGGCTAACTCCAATTATGTATCTGTAGAATCCACAATAGATTTGATATAGGATGAAACAACCTGAATTTGTTGTTTTAGTTGGTCCTTTGTTTCCTTATCTTTATTTGCTTTGTCAACAAGAATAGCTGATGAAATTTGAAAATTATGGACAACTCCCTCATGTTTTGTATGACCTAGATCCACCTGTGTCATGCTAAAATCGGCCTCATTAGCTCCACTTACATCATTTTCAATAATGGGTTGAGCTACTTCAACACATAAGTTTCCTGATGATGGATTAATCCCCAGTCTAGATGATACTTTGGTTTTCTTGGGTTTGGCTGTCCTATGAAGTACATTTGCAATTGCATTGAAACTAGGAGCTATCAGTTGAATAGACCTCTTCTTATTCTTCAAAATCTACTGTAACTAGAATGATGAAGATGACAGAAATGATTCTTGATTGCTCACATATGCAAAGGTTAAAGATATTAAATTATTTGGGAAGAGTGGAGATTGAATTTCACCATGAGTATCATTCATTTCAACTTCCTCATGAATGGAAAAGTCATCATGTTGGGGTGATGAAATAATGATAGATGGTGAGATGGAAGGAAATTACTAGCTTTCAACATTGGGAGGATGTTGAGGTGAAACACTTTATAATTCATGCTCAAGCTCCTGGACAAGATTCATTGTCTTTCCTTTTGTCTTTGATCTCTTTTTCTTAATGATAGAGCTGACTTCACATACCTTTGTAAGATCCTTCCCTTTTTATGGATGTTCTCCATCATCACCTCCTTTGGAAACATTTTGATGTAGACTCATCAATGAATTTGATAGTTGAGAATTAGCTGGGATGGAAGAACTTCCTTGTGCTCCACTCCTATCCTTTGAGAAATTAGCTTTATATGAAGGTCTATTTTCCATAGACTCAATCCTCTTACTTTTAACCCATTCAAGGGTCCTTCTAATCCATATAAGCCAATCTTTCTTGAATACTTCTTATTTCTCAAATTGACCAATTGATGGGTGGAAGTGGAAGAAGTTGAATCCTTTCAAAGTAAAAACCATCAACCAAATTAGATTCATCATCCTCAATGCCATTCACATTTATTTCAATTCTATACTCAATTACCTATTTGATAGAATATCTCATCTAGTCCATTTTTCGCACTTCAAAATCATCTTCACAGTCTTGGCAAAAATTTTCTATATCAGGAAAGTGTTCAAATCTGACATCGAGCTCTAACTCTCCTATAGCATATCCTTTGCTATCAAAGGGAAATACCATTTCATAAGGATATAGGTGAATCTTTTATATAGATCTCTTGATACTTTGAGCATCTAAATAACTCTCACAGCTATAATAACCAAGTCCAATGGAAAAAGAAATGATACCCTTTCTTTTGTTCCAGAAAAGTTTGTTGACTTGTGCAATGTGTCGACATACCTCAATGAGGATTAAATTACCTTCAAAAAACCTCGACAACATGAGACGACATCCATCATAACCTCCTATCTGAATGTATGTGAACTTCAAAAACTGTATAAAGTAACTACTATATTTTTGAATCAATGATGCTACTTCTGAGGATATTCTGAGTCTAATATTACCCTGTAGCTCTCTTACTATCAACATAGTGAAAGCATCATTAATCCTCCTAAAGTGATGATAACTTTCCTCCAACTACAATTCTAGACGATAATTGTAAATCTTAGTCACAACATCACAAATGCCTTCAACATTCAATCCCGACCATTTCTTCATTCCAGTAATAGCATAAAAGAGGTATGATGTCATGTAGAAGTTATAATTGTTCTTTAGTTTGAGTAGCTGATCGCAAAGATTATTGCAAATAATCTCGGCCCAATTTATGAATTCTATACCCTCAAAAATGATATTAATGAACAAGAACATCCACCCCTCCAAATCATTTAAGTCCTCATCATGACCCTTCAAGAAAATAACCATATTAGCAATAGCTCCCATCAGTAGAGACATGTGAATTATTTTAGGAAGCTATTTTTTTCCTTTCCTTGGTTTTGCTAACCACTCTCTAGATATGTTATTCAAACACTAGGTTTCATTATTGATAAAATAATTTTCTGCATATTCCCTGTTTACCTCCGTGAACTAATCTCTGAAAGGTATCCTAAAAGTCATGGCAATGGAGACTAGATCAAGTTTAGCGACCACATTACCTTCTTCTATCCTAATTTATTTTGTATCTAGATTAAATGAGTTCATGCATTCCAAAACTAATTTTGGACATTGCACTGATGTGGGGTATCCTATTGCATGAGCGAATCCACTATCTAATAACCTCTAAGCTATTAAAGTCTTATCTTTCCTTTCCATTGATTTTCAGAAATCTGAAAGACTCACATTTCCCAACTTTGTATCCCCAATATCTGAAAGTGAACATTTGAGAATGAGAGCATATGTAATGACCCACCATGATTCATCCAACAAAAAAAAATGAGTATATATTTTTTTTTCTTTATTGTGTTTTATTCAATTGCATACTCTAGGCATCCATCCAATAGGATTGGGCATTCATCCATTCGGGATGAGCTTCTAACCATACGGGTTAGGCAATTGTCCATACGGGACATAAATTCCATCTATCCAATACGGGATAGGCATCTACCCATATGGGTTAGGCATCCATCCAAATGGGATAGGAGATGCTCTAGCCAGAGACTTAGACTCATCAGGACCATTTGGGTCCTGAGCCACTCACTAAGTACTACATTCTTCTAACAAGAATGCACTGAGGTCGCCGTCCTTAGGAGTAATAAGAAAATAATACAAGCTTGAATTCCGCCTCGGAATTTGGCTTAAAGCCTCGGGAAGTCAAGCGAATCCATACGGGATTCCTTCCGAGTATGCATTGAATTAAGTTTGATTATCTTATCTTTCAATTAGGATTCTTACTCAACCAAGCCTAGACCCCACCCACGAATGCCTGAGTACGAGGGACAACTCCGTCCCAAGACTGCCTACATACCCGCTTCGGCGCGGGATCAAGGCGTAAAGTATGTAGTTCTATTTTCTAATCTATGGTTTGATGTAAACTAATTTTGTGGGTATGCAACCCTTTCTAGGGTCAGTGTCCCAGACAGTTTCTCTGTGGTTGCTACCCACGAAGGTAGCATTTAAGCGAAGGCTCAAGATGGCCTATTGCTTGTGGCCTAACAAAATAACTAGAACCTAATTCTTATCATGAGCGTCACCCAATTTCAATCACCAATATCCCTTCGAGGTGAATAATTAAATAAATAAATAAAGTAATTTTCACGAGAGCTCTTAACTTGACCATCCCTAAGAGGGGTTTACTATGGTTTATCTCAACGGATGTGGAATTCAGTTAGAAGTTATCTTATTAAATTATCGATCCAAGAGGGATTACCCGCCCCTTGGATTTTTAACTTCCAAATGTCCCTTATTACTCCCCGACGATTTATAGGGACGATGCCACAGACATCGTTAATGCAGCTTTATTAGGCGTTAAGTGCAGTAGTTCAACACGACGGCATTACCCGTAAGCGTGACCCAGAGGCACCATATATACCGAACGCTGCTAGTTTTGGTTTTCCAACTTCCTTTATTTAGTTATCTAACTACGAATAACGAAAATGAAAATGTAAATAATTGAAGTAACTACTTGAAGTGTAAATTTGCATAACAAATGAAACTTGCATAATAATAATTGCATGAAAGATATAATTATCCTATAAATAATTCGCATGTTATGAACCATTAACGAAAGCAATTAATCTATGATGCAAGATGACTTAACGAATCCAAAATAACGATTAAATCTAAGTACTTGTAATAAGGTAAGTAAATCTCTAAGGGCCAATCGAGTGTCCCAACGATTCTTAATAGTTTAATAAAAATCTTGCTACACATTAATCTCATTTTTAATTGAAAGTCAATCTCCTTAAATTTACACTAAGGAATAAAGAAGTCATCATTTCCTAAGTGTCATTATTGTCAACCCCCCCCCCAAAAAAAACATTAACTACATGGTAATTAATTTAGATTATTACAAAATAAAATTCCAAATTTCGAAATACTAAAAAAAACCAAATTTAAATGGGATGGGCTTGTATTTTATTATGATGGTAGCAAGGGTTGCGGGGTGGGGACCACGGGTCCCATCACCCCTGCGGCCCTGCATGCGCAGGTTCGTAGGGATGAGGGGACCCTGCGGGCCCGTCCGTACACTGCAATTGGTTACTACGTAGCCGTCCTTGCATGCAGGTTAATAACAATGCAAAATGCCATGCGTTGTGGGGCGAAGGTGGTATTTTTAAGAGGTTTTTTTTTTAACGACTTCCATTTTTTGTTATTTATATGTGCATGTATATATATATATATATATATATATATGTTTTTGCAAACAATATTATTGTTATTATTTTTTTTCTTACAGGAGTAATGTATTTTAATCTATTGAAAATCACCCAGAGCAGGGTAGATAACAGGGAATAACAATGTGGCAGATTGATATTCAGAGATAAAATATAATGAAGCAATAGCTAGAGAGGTTTTTTTTTCATTTCCTTTATTCTTTACACAGGGAAAATTCGTTCACAGATAAAGAAGATTTATTTCTTTTCACAGGGAGATTTCATTCACAGAGAGAGAGGATTTATTTCTTTTCACAGGGAGATTTCATTCACAGAGAGAGAGGATTTATTTATACACACAGGGAGATCTAGTTTTTATCAAAATAAACTGAAGACAATAATCTAATTTCTATTTACTCTGAAACTAATTTCTTATCAGAGTTAAAACAATGAATCTTATATTTCAAGAAAAAATGAATTTCATTCTACAAATCCGAAACAAATTTTCTTATCAGACAATGAATTTTATTCTCTAAAATCTGAAACTAATGTATCTTATTTTCAAAAGAAATGAATTTCATTCTAAGACAAAAACAATGAATTTTATTCTCTAAAATCTAAAACTAAAAATTTAAAACAATGAATCTTATTTTCAAAAAAAATGAATTTCATTCTACAAATCTGAAACAAATTTTCTTATCAAACAATGAATTTTTTATTCTCTAAAAAGCTGAAACTAATCTCTTATTAAAATTTAAACAATGAACCTATTCTAACAACAATCTCATTCTTTACAAAATCTAAAAAAAAAAACTAATTTCATATCAAGAAATTTAACAATGAATCTTACTAAAACCAGGATTCTCATTTTCTACAAAATCTAAACTAATTCTTTAACAAAATACAATTAAATTTTCATACTCATAATTAATCTAATCAATCTAATCTACCATAAAAAAAATAAAATGAGATGCATGAACTAAGTTGGAGGAACCTGGATGCTTGAAGGTGGTGTGGAGTCTTCCTTGATCCTCCAATTTGAAGAAAAAAATCCTCCAACAAAATCCTAGCTGCCAATGAAGTGGACTACCAAAGAGAATTCAACTTGCAGAAATTTCTTATCAAGATTAGCTAGCTTTTCCTTTGAAACTTGTTCCCATTTTATAAAAGAAATTACAATTTCCCACTACCTATTTTTTTAATTTAAAAAAAAGAGATTCTTCTCCCAATTTGGCCTCCATGCAAATTAATTAGGCTTAGTGGGAGGAGTTACATGCAAGGAGGTGGAGAAGCCTATAGAAGCTTCTTATTCCTCCTACAACATGTGCCTTAATTTGGGTGAGGGAAATTAAATAACAATTTAAAATATATACGCATTTTCCATGTGTGTGTGGTTTATTAATTTATTCCCTTACAATATTCATTCAATAATTCATCCAAAGAGTATAAATAATGTTTTGTATTTAAATCAAAAAAATGATAAAGGAGGGTTGTGACATCCTCCCCCCCTTAATTTGTGCATCGTCCCGATGCACTTATTAAATGCATTCAAAAGAGTTTATAGTTCATGTTCAAAACAAAAAGGGAAATAGCTGCTGCATCTCCTTAGTATCCTCCCACGTGGCATTCTTCTCGTCGTACTGGTCCCATTGCACTTTGCACTGATCAACCTCTCTGTTGCGCAACTGGCACTGGCACCTCTCCAAGATTCTGAATGGCTCTATCATTATTCCCCCCATTTCTTGGACCTGCAAGGCATCCCAATTCAAAATGTGTTTCTCATCAGGTACGTACTTCTTAAGAAGAGATACATGGAAGACATCATGGATTCAGCTCAATTGGGGAGGTAAGGCCAACCGATAAGCAACTGGATTAATTCTTCCCAATATTTCAAAGGGTCCGACATAACGAGGTGCAAGCTTAGTCTTTTTCCCAAATCTTATAGAACTCTTGTGTGGCCTAACCCTTAGGAAGACTTTCTCTCCTACTTCAAACTCCCTTGGTGTTCTATTTTTATCTGCATAACTTTTCTGCCTATCCGAGGCTTCCTTCAACCTTTGCCTAATTTCCTTAGTTTTCCTTTCCATTTCTTTCAACATTTCTGGTCCAATAATCACTCTATCTTCCAGACTATCCCAACTCAAAGGTGTTCGACATGGTCTTCCATACAAAGCTTCAAAAGGTGCCATTCCCAAAGATGTTTGAAATGTATTATTGTAGGCAAACTCTACCAAAGGTAGGTACTCTTCCCATTTTCTCTGTTGGTCCATGCAGTACATACGAAGCAGGTCTTCCATAATCTGATTTGTCCTTTCTGTCTGACCGTCGGTTTCCGGGTGGTATGCGGTGCTAAAATTTAGTTGAGTCCCTAGAGCTGATTGAAGAGTGGTCCAAAACCTGGAGGTGAATCTTGCATCCCTGTCTGATATGATTTTCTCTGGTACTCCATGCAACCTAACTATCTCCTTCATGAAACGTCTAGCCAAGGTGGGTGCAACATCTGTCAGATTTCCTGGTATAAAGTGTGCCACCTTAGTGAGCTTGTCAATTACCACCATTATTGCGTCATGCCTAGAAGGTGACATGGGTAGCCCTTGTACAAAATCCATACTAATAACTTGCCACTTATGTTGAGGTACATCGTGCAATTGCAACAATCCAGCTGGGTGCCTATGTTCTGCCTTTACTCTTTGACACTCCAAACATTTAGCTACATACTTGACAATATCGCTCTTCAACCCTTGCCAAAAGTATAACTTCTTTAGATCTGCATAAAGTTTGTTAACTCCTGGGTGGCCTGAATAAGGGGCATTGTGAGCCTCCGATAAAACTACTTCCCTTAAATTCCCTGAATTAGGAACATAGATTCTGTTATTGTATCTGAGTAGCCCATCTTCATCAAATGTATACCCTTCGACCTTAGGGTCGGTTGGGTTGTGTCTTATAGTTAATTTGACTTGCTCATACCATGGGTCATGTCCTTGCTCATCCATTACTTGCCTTTTGAAAGAGGTTTTGAAGGTTGCTATAGTCATCAAGTGTCTCCTCCTGCTTAAGGCATCGGCCACCCTATTTTCTTTTCCCTTAATATATTCAATCTCAAAGTCATATTCACTTAGAAACTCTAACCACCTTCTTTGTCTGGCATTTAAGTGAGGTTGGGTAAAGATGTATTTTAGTCCTTGGTTGTCCGACTTAAGCTCAAAGGGCTTCCCTAGTAAGAAGTGTCTCCATTTTTGCAGGGCATGCACAATTGCTGCCAACTCTAAGTCGTGGGGTGCATAATTGACTTCATGAGTCTTTAGCTTCCTAGATTCATAAGCCACTACCCCTTCATCTTGGACAAGTACTCCTCCTAACCCTTCAATAGAAGCATCTGTTACAACTATGAAGTGTCCATTTGGGTCTGGTACCTTTAGAATGGGTGCTGAAGTTAGTTTCCCCTTCAAGACTTGAAATGCCTTATCACTTTGCTCGGTCCATACAAACCTTTTTCCCTTCCTTTGCAATGAGGTGATGGGATTTGCTATCTTAGAGAATCCTTCCACAAACCTCCTATAGTAACCTGCTAGCCCCATAAAGCTTCTTACCTCTGAAACATTCTTAGGGATTGGCCATTCTACTATTGCCTTTATTTTATCTGGGTCGACTGCTATTCCTTCCTTTGATATTATATGCCCAAGGTAGTGAATCTTTTCCTCAAAGAAGGCACATTTGGACAATTTCCCATATAACTTATGTTCTCTCAATCTTTGCAAAACAATTTGTAGGTGCGCTAAATGTTCCTCTTCATTTCTAGAATAAATCAAAATGTCATCCAAGAATACCAAAACAAACTTATCCAAGTAGTCATGGAATACACTATTCATTAGGTTCATGAATGCAGCTGGGGCATTAGTTACTCCAAAAGGAACTACTGTGAATTCATAATGTCCATATCTTGTCCTGAAAGCTGTCTTCGGGATGTCTTCTTCCTTAATTCTGAGTTGATGGTACCCTGACCGAAGATCTATCTTCGAGAAAACTGCCGCTCCTTTCATTTGGTCAAAGAGGTCCTCTATGCGAGGTAAGGGATACCTATTCTTTATGGTGACTTTGTTCAACATCCTATAGTCGATGCATAGCCTTAAGGTTCCATCCTTCTTCTTAACAAATAAAACTGGCGCTCCCCATGGTGATACACTTGGCCTTATTAATCCCTTAGCTAAGAGTTCCTCTAATTGCATTTTGAGCTCTTGTAATTCGGTTGTGTTCATTCGGTAGGGTGCCTTTGATACTGGTTCAGCTCCTAGGAGTACTTCGATAGAAAAGTCAAACTTTCTCTTAGGGGGTAAGCCGGGTAGTTCTTCTGGAAAAAAATCTCTAAATTCCTTTAAGAAAGGGGTATTTTCAAATGTTGGTGTATTTTCCTCCTTTCCTTCGTCAATTTCGACCATAAAGATTTGTCCTCCTCTTCTCCTTTCCTTCTTTAATTGCATTGCTGAGATAGTTTCTATACTAATGGGTTTAAACTTTCCTTGGATTTTGACCCTTTTCCCCCCATCATCCAAACATTCAACAATTTTGCTATAACAATCTACATTAGCTTGATGGTCTGCTAACCAACTCATTCCCATAATTACATCATATAATCCTAAGGGTGCCACATAGAGATCTACCCTTGTTTTGAACTCAGGGAATTGTACCTTTGCCCTTGGTAAACACTTAGTTACTTCTCTAGTTGCCTTATCCCCATATTGAACCGTCCATGATGACTCCATTTGATTAACTTTTAATGCATATTTGTTCACTAATTCAGGTGAGATGAAACATTCAGATGATCCAGTGTCAATTAAAATTGATATTGGTTGTTCAAATAGTGTACCTGTAGTTTCCACGGGAACATTCTGGCATCTCCTTCTTTGGTTCCTAACTGCTGCATGAATCCTCTGTTGGGGCCCTTGTTGGGGTTGATTGGCTCTAATTTGTCCTTGCATCCTGGGGCAATCTCTAGCAAAATGGTTTTCCCTGCACATAAAGCATCCGCCTGGAGGACCTCTCCTACCTTGATTTCTAGGGGGATCATTCCTTGTTTCATTTCCCCTGGGTGGATAAGTTATCCTGTTCTGCTGGTCATTCCTGTTATAGTTGCCTCTGTTATCATTGCCTCTGTTGTTATTGCCCCTATTATTATTACCCCTGTTATTATCATTTCCATTCCTCTGATATTGATTAGGCGGTGGTCTCCTTTTGGAAGAGTTATTCCTTTGACCCTTGTTGAAATTAGTGTTTCCATTGAATTCTTGCTTCCTTTTGAATGAGTGATTCCCATTATAGTTCCATCCTGCTAGTGTCTGAATCTTCCTCTCTTGCCTTAGGGACTTTTCCAGTACTTCATTCATGTTTCTGGGTCCATGCATATCAGCCTCTGCCCCTATGTTGGTATTCAGCCCCAAAATGAACTTCCTTGCTTGGCCTTCTTCATCCCTTTGGTACATAGGCACATATTTAAGCAACTTGGTGAATTTATCCCAATATTGTTGAACGGATAGGGACCCTTGACGTAGGTTATGGAATTCCATCACTTTCTCATCAAAGAACAATTGAGGGAGCCACCTATCTCGAAAATGGTGAACAAACTGATCCCGTGTGATTGTATCCCTGTTATACCCATTTTGTTCCTTGGTGTTGGTCCACCAACTAGCCGCCTCCCCTGTGAGTTGATAGGAGCCCCATAAAGCCTTGGTTGTTTCGCTGAAATCTCTTAGCTCAAAATATTTCTCCATTTCATTTAGCCAATTCTCAGCCCCTTCACCAATCTGCCTCCCATCGAACTTAGAAGGGGTGATTTTCTTCAAATCCTTGGAGAGTTCCAATATGTTATTTTCCTTTCCATTACCCATCACATTTCCTTGATTGCTACCAGGGTTTCCATTCTCGGTACCACTTCTATTCTCATAGTCATTCTGCCTTTCCCTAAGATCCTGTAGTGATTGTTCCAGGAAGTTGATTTTATCTCTTTGTTCAGTTAGGAGGTCGATTATAGCTTGGACCCCATCTCCGTTATTTCCTAGGTTGTGTCGAGCCTCTTCATGGTCTTCCTCATGGTTGCCTTCATGGTTTTCCTCATGGTTTTCCTCATGGTTTTCCTCCCTTTGACTCCTAGTACGTCTTCCATTACCCCTTCCTCTTCCTCTTCCTCTTCCTCTTGCCATTCTAGGTTTTACCTGGAAGTTAAATTATGTAGTTAGTTTTTTTTTTTTTGAAGAATAAAATTTAATTTCTATTATTGTAAAACATTCCCTTAGTTTAATAAATTGAAGTGAGCACAAGGACTAGATTTGAACCTTTCCTCTGATACCACATGTAATGACCCACCATGATTCATCCAACAAAAAAAAATGAGTATATATTTTTTTTTTCTTTATTGTGTTTTATTCAATTGCATACTCTGGGCATCCATCCAATAGGATTGGGCATTCATCCATTCGGGATGAGCTTCTAACCATACGGGACATAAATTCCATCTATCCAATACGGGATAGGCATCTACCCATACGGGTTAGGCATCCATCCAAACGGGATAGGAGATGCTCTGGCCAGAGACTTAGACTCATCGGGACCATTCGGGTCCTGAGCCACTCACTAAGTACTACATTCTTCTAACAAGAATGCACCGAGGTCGCCGTCCTTAGGAGTAATAAGAAAATAATACAAGCTTGAATTTCGCCTCGGAATTTGGCTTAAAGCCTCGGGAAGTCAAGCGAATCCATACGGGATTCCTTCCGAGTATGCATTGAATTAAGTTTGATTATCTTATCTTTCAATTAGGATTCTTACTCAACCAAGCCTAGACCCCACGCACGAACGCCTGAGTACGAGGGACAACTCCGTCCCAAGACTGCCTACATACCCGCTTTGGCGCGGGATCAAGGCGTAAAGTATGTAGTTCTATTTTCTAATCTATGGTTTGATGTAAACTGATTTTGTGGGTACGCAACCCTTTCTAGGGTCAGTGTCCCAGACAGTTTCTCTGCAGTTGCTACCCACGAAGGTAGCATTTAAGCGAAGGCTCAAGATGGCCTATTGCTTGTGGCCTAACAAAATAACTAGAACCTAAGTCTTATCATGAGCGTCACCCAATTTCAATCACCAATATCCCTTCGAGGTGAATAATTAAATAAATAAATAAAGTAATTTTCACGAGAGCTCTTAACTTGACCATCCCTAAGAGGGGTTTACTATGGTTTATCTCAACGGATGTGGAATTCAGTTAGAAGTTATCTTATTAAATTATCGATCCAAGAGGGATTACCCGCCCCTTGGATTTTTAACTTCCAAATGTCCCTTATTACTCCCCGACGATTTATAGGGACGATGCCACAGACGTCGTTAATGCAGCTTTATTAGGCGTTAAGTGCAGTAGTTCAACACGACGGCATTACCCGTAAGCGTGACCCAGAGGCACCATATATACCGAACGCTGCTAGTTTTGGTTTTCCAACTTCCTTTATTTAGTTATCTAACTACGAATAACGAAAATGAAAATGTAAATAATTGAAGTAACTACTTGAAGTGTAAATTTGCATAACAAATGAAACTTGCATAATAATAATTGCATGAAAGATATAATTATCCTATAAATAATTCGCATGTTATGAACCATTAACGAAAGCAATTAATCTATGATGCAAGATGACTTAACGAATCCAAAATAACGATTAAATCTAAGTACTTGTAATAAGGTAAGTAAATCTCTAAGGGCCAATCGAGTGTCCCAACGATTCTTAATAGTTTAATAAAAATCTTGCTACACATTAATCTCATTTTTAATTGAAAGTCAATCTCCTTAAATTTACACTAAGGAATAAAGAAGTCATCATTTCCTAAGTGTCATTATTGTCAACCCCCCAAAAAAAAAAAACATTAACTACATGGTAATTAATTTAGATTATTGCAAAATAAAATTCCAAATTTCGAAATACTAAAAAAAACCAAATTTAAATGGGATGGGCTTGTATTTTATTATGATGGTAGCAAGGGTTGCGGGGTGGGGACCACGGGTCCCATCACCCCTGCGGCCTTGCATGCGCAGGTCCGCAGGGATGAGGGGACCCTGCGGGCCCGTCCGTACCCTGCAATCGGTTACTACGTAACCGTCCTTGCATGCAGGTTAATAACAATGCAAAATGCCATGCGTTGCGGGGCGAAGGTGGTATTTTTAACAGGTTTTTTTTTGAACGACTTCCATTTTTTGTTATTTATATGTGCACGTATATATATATATATATATATGTTTTTGCAAACAATATTATTGTTATTATTTTTTTTCTTACAGGAGTAATGTATTTTAATCTATTGAAAATCACCCAGAGCAGGGTAGATAACAGGGAATAACAATGTGGCAGATTGATATTCAGAGATAAAATATAATGAAGCAATAGCCAGAGAGGTTTTTTTTTCATTTCCTTTATTCTTTACACAGGGAAAATTCGTTCACAGATAAAGAAGATTTATTTCTTTTCACAGGGAGATTTCATTCACAGAGAGAGAGGATTTATTTCTTTTCACAGGGAATTTCATTCACAGAGAGAGAGGATTTATTTATACACACAGGGAGATCTAGTTTTTATCAAAATAAACTGAAGACAATAATCTAATTTCTATTTACTCTGAAACTAATTTCTTATCAGAGTTAAAACAATGAATCTTATATTTCAAGAAAAAATGAATTTCATTCTACAAATCCGAAACAAATTTTCTTATCAGACAATGAATTTTATTCTCTAAAATCTGAAACTAATGTATCTTATTTTCAAAAGAAATGAATTTCATTCTAAGACAAAAACAATGAATTTTATTCTCTAAAATCTGAAACTAAAAATTTAAAACAATGAATCTTATTTTCAAAAAAAATGAATTTCATTCTACAAATCTGAAACAAATTTTCTTATCAAACAATGAATTTTTTATTCTCTAAAAAGCTGAAACTAATCTCTTATTAATATTTAAACAATGAACCTATTCTAACAACAATCTCATTCTTTACAAAATCTAAAAAAAAAAAATAATTTCATATCAAGAAATTTAACAATGAATCTTACTAAAACCAGGATTCTCATTTTCTACAAAATCTAAACTAATTCTTTAACAAAATACAATTAAATTTTCATACTCATAATTAATCTAATCAATCTAATCTACCATAAAATAAAAAAAATGAGATGCATGAACTAAGTTGGAGGAACCTGGATGCTTGAAGGTGGTGTGGAGTCTTCCTTGATCCTCCAATTTGAAGAAAAAAATCCTCCAACAAAATCCTAGCTGCCAATGAAGTGGACTACCAAAGAGAATTCAACTTGCAGAAATTTCTTATCAAGATTAGCTAGCTTTTCCTTTGAAACTTGTTCCCATTTTATAAAAGAAATTACAATTTCCCACTACCTATTTTTTTAATTTAAAAAAAAGAGATTCTTCTCCCAATTTGGCCTCCATGCAAATTAATTAGGCTTAGTGGGAGGAGTTACATGCAAGGAGGTGGAGAAGCCTCTAGAAGCTTCTTATTCCTCCTACAACATGTGCCTTAATTTGGGTGAGGGAAATTAAATAACAATTTAAAATATATACGCATTTTCCATGTGTGTGTGGTTTATTAATTTATTCCCTTACAATATTCATTCAATAATTCATCCAAAGAGTATAAATAACGTTTTGTATTTAAATCAAAAAAATGATAAAGGAGGGTTGTGACAGCATAATCGGGGCTATGGAACTTATATTTCATTATGATAAATAAAAATAATGCTCACTCAACTCTAATTTAATGAATGTTTGCAACTTTGCCAAAATAGTTTATATACTTTGTCTTTGTATTGAAAGTCTTCAAATATCTGGACAATCCCAATTATAACTTGTGACATAAAAACTGCTCTCATTATGCTTCAATAGCTACCCATACATCATAATAGTACCTACATTATTGGCCCAACAAAGACTATGAGGACAAAAAATTATCGGACTCATCTCTATATTCGCACATTACATACCCTATGATTTTTGTAGTCAACAAGACCGAATTCTTTTAAGGCATTTTGTCAAGCATTTCATTTGCAGTGAACATGCTTCATGCTCTGCAAACAAATCTTCTAAAACAACTGCAATGATGACATTAGGAGAAATTATTCCATCTCTATAATTTGATGAGTGTCTATACCCTGATCCAAAGCTCTCATTTTGACATGGAAGAAAGGATGTTTTATAAAGTTTATGAAATTTAGTTAAGCACCTACTAATTACACTTCATAAGGCTACATTATTTTTGAAACAATCTATCAAACATTTCACACGATGTCTATGCTACATGGTGCATGCATGTTTACCAAAACAGCTGCAACTACAACATTTGTTGTAACTCCTTATGTCCATGGTACACGACTTATACTCCATGGTGCACATATCATTTGTCAAATATTTATTATGTAAGTTATGTCAAAACAGTTCACGTGTCAAAACATTGCTCCCATTTTCTGTAATTATATGAATTTGGTTTTCACAGAAGGCAAATGTTATTATGATTTGCATACAGGTCTACCAAGCAGTTAAAATGACAACGGCTAACAAAAAATCTTCTACCCTTTATACTTTGATGAGTGTCTGAGACATTTTGGTACATATCCCCCAATCATTTCAGTTGGTGTTTAACATGCAGGTTCCATCCAGAATTCATCAGCCACTACTTCCCTTACTATCTTGATCTCTGTATTTCAAAAGCTAATGAAGTTGCAAATCAACAACATAGTGTTGGATGACATAGGCCTGTGGAGGATAGTGAAGAGATTCCTTGTGAAGTCCATTTTGTTTTCATTCTACAATCCTTAGTCACCATGATGAGGTGACATCTCTTTAAGGCATTTTGTCAGACAATTTGCATGCCATAAGTATGTTCCATGTCCTGCACACAAGTCTACCCAAACATCTCGCGATGTATTTTTTTTTGCTTCCATGGTTTACATGCATTTCACACTCCAATGTTTGACAAAAACTAATGTGTCTTTAACCTAGTTCGAAGCTCGCATTTTGCATAGGTAAAGAATTAGCAAAGGCATGGGGGAATTTGGGTTAATATTTGCCAATTACATCCACTTTAATATTTTTTTTAAAAAGTCTTCAACAAACCTGTCATTCTATTCCATGGGTTTTTGTCACTTTGAAACATTTTTTCAGATGGTTCAAATGCCTTGTTGATGCCTTCATATCTCACATAAATCTACAACAATATTTGCCAGTATGAGATATGATAAAATATTACTATCCTTTATGTTGTGATGAATGTCAATGTCATGTTCGAAAGTTCCCATTTTGCACAGGCTGGGATGATGCAGTCAAAAGTTACAGAGGATTTCATTAACCTTACCAATTGTAATCACCAAATGAAAATAACTTTCTTTCCATTACATCTAACGAACATTCACAACCTGGAGTTTGAATTCCTTCTTCCTTTTTTTTAAAAAAAAATTTATGGAAGAGTTTAAGAATGCTCCAAAATGGAGCATTTCTAATCTTCCTGACAAAAGGTGCACGCACAAGGTTAACAAATGAGGTTAGAGATGCTCTATTTTGGATCATTCCTAACCTTTTTGTGAGAGGTTATAAATGTGGGTTAAGAATGCTCCAAAATGAAGCATTTCTAACTATTTTTCTTTTGATTTTGCAAAGGTTATGGTTATGGGCTAAAAATGCTCGAAAATGGAGAATCTTTAACCATTTCTTTCAAACATTATGACATGGAAGAAACAATGTTTAATAAAGGTTATGAAATTTGGTTAAGCACCCACTAATTACAGTTCGTAAGGTGGCATTCTTTTTGAAACAATCTGTCAAACATTTCACATGATGTCTATGCTCCATGATGCATGCATGTTTACCAAAACAAGTGCAAGTACAACATCTACCGTAACTCCTCATGTCCATGCTACACAACTTATACTCCATGGTGCACATATCTTTTGTAAAATATTTATCATGTAAGTTATGTCAAAACAGTTCACATGCCAAAATGATGCTCCCATTTTCTATAATCATATGGATTTCGTTTTCACAATAGACATTATGATTTGCATATAGGTCTACCAAGGAGTTAAAATGACAACAGCTGAAAATAACTCAACTAGCCTTTACGATTTGATGAGTGTTTGAGACATTTAAGTGCATATCCTTCGATCATTTCAATTGGTGCTTAATATGCAGGTTCCATGCAGAATTCATTAGCCACCGCTTCCCTTACTATCTTGATCTCTGTATATCAAAAGCTAATGAAGTTGCAAATAAACAACATAGTGTTGGACGACATAGGCCCATGGAGGATAGTGAAGAGATTCCTTGCGAAGTCCATTTTGTGTTCATTCTGAAATCCTTGCTCACCGTGATGAGGTGACATCTCTTTAAGGCATTTTTTCAGACAATTTGCATTGCATAAGTATGCTCCATGTTCTACACACAAGTCTACCCAAACATCTCACGATGTATTTCTTTTTGCTTCCACGGTTTACATGCATTTCAAACTCCAATGTTTGACAAAAAATGATGTCTTTAACGTAGTTTGAAGCTCCAATTTTGCATAGGTAAGGAATTAGCAAAGGCATAAGGGAACTTGTCTTAATATTTTCCAATTGCATCTACTTTAATATTTTTTTAAAAAACTCTTCAACCAACCTGTCATTCTATTCCATGGATTTTTGTCACTTTGAAACATTTTGTCAGATGGTTCAAATGCCTTGTCGATGCCTTCATATCTTGCATACATCTACAACAGTAATTGCTAGTATGAGATATGATAAAATCTTACTATGCTTTATGCAGTAGTGAATGTCAATGTCGTGTTCCAAAGTTCCCATTTTGCACAGGCTAGGATAATCTAGTCAAAAGTTACAAAGGATTTCATTAACCTTATCAATTGCAATTAGTAGATGAAAATCACTTTCTTTTCATTACATCTAATGAACATTCATAACCTGGAGTTTGAAGCTCCTTCTTCCTTTTTAAAATTTTTTTTTATGTAAGAGCTTAAGAATGCTCCAAAATGGAGCATTTCTAACCTTCTTGACAAAAAGTGGGCCCAAGAGGTTAACAAATAAGGTTAGAGGTACTCCATTTTGGAGCATTCCTAACCTTTTTGTGAGAGGTTATAAATGTGGGTTAAGAATGCTCCAAAATGGAGCATTTCTAACTTTTTTTAAAAATTTTTTGCAAAGGTTATGGTTATGTGTTAAAAATGCTCGAAAATGGAGCATCTTTAACCATTTCTTTCAAACATTATGACCTTGACTTCTAGAAACCATCGACCATGGAGAAAATCAAAGGAGAGATGAAACTAACATTCTAGACAATTTTTTCCCTCAAATGGCCACAATATTAAAATAATCTAAAATATTAAAGTATTTATTTGAAAAATAATTTAAATATTTTAAATTTAATGCTCAAGCTTGAGAAAAATGACCATATCTTCCAAACTCTAGGGAGTTAAGTCCTGAAATTTGAAAAATGCATTGATGGTAGGGAAACGAGATAACTAAATTATTTACTCCTCATGATGAATCATGAAATGAGAGATTGTAATCATTTCTAGGCAACAAACACCAAAAATTGAAGGATTAACATATAATAAAATATGAACTGGGTTAAAGTGAAATTTGGCCACGTGATACAAAATGACACTTAGATCCTGAGTGTTAACTTGTTTCCCTCAATTTGTGGTAATTTTCAAAATTATTCCATTTTTCATATTTTGACTGGCAATGACCTTGGACAATGTGCTCATTACTTATGCATAAACACCTATTGGACCTTTAATCGACACTGAGACGGATTTGAAGTTCTATTTTAAAGGTATAACAAATATGGGGGAAACATATTCCAACATAAATTTAATTCTGGTAAACCAAACTTAAGTGTCGGTAAAACAGATTAACAGTTATAGCAGTATCGGTATAACTTAATGCATGAAACATGAAGAGAAACAACATCCACAACACATGGCATAAATATTTTGACATGGAAACCCAATAAGGGGAAAAACCATAGTGGGAAACCTTAACCACAATCAGATGATACTACTGTAGATAGTATGTGTATACAAATGGGGTCTGCACATGCAGAAAGGCCAACTACTTAGAGCTTACTGATCAATCATAAAATAGGAGTCACATTGACTACACAATTGGATGCTTAAATCCAATGATAATGTACTGCTCAAAATAGAATCTCCAATGCTAGATTCAGTACCGGTTAAGCTCTAAAATATGAGTCTCAAAACACCTTCATAACCTCCCTTTAACCTTCAAATAATGTCTACGTGTTTCACACAAAGATCTGCTTATTTTCATTGTTTAATATTTTAACACACTCATGATAATCCTATCTCCCAATCTACAATAAGATCTTACAATCATTTATACAAAACCTAAGACCAAATGTATAGGTCCCTTCATTAAAGATATTACAATTAAATCAATTACAAATAAGTCTTGATGCGATACAACATGTCGGCTCAATACATTTACCAAGTTAACCTTGATTAATAAATAATCTCCATAACGTGTCGTGCTGATTTGGAAAAGATAACATGTACTGGTCCATAACCTAGACCTATTTGGCAGTAAAGGAAAATATGTCAACCCGATTAGAACAAGAAGAAAAACACTAAAACCAAACTTCTAATCCATGTCTTCGACATAACCACATGATCTCCAGATGATAACAAGTCATGGTCACTTCTGGTGACTGTGTATAAGCTACTAACCATACCAGTGAACATAAAGTAAACCTCCAAGAAGAGAAGTGTTGACATCAATGACAAAACCAATGCAACACATGATGAAGTTATCCATAATACCAATAATCTCCCCCTTCAGCATTGATGGCAACACTAGATGGACAAACATCTAAGTGCCAAAAACAAAATTCCAAAAATAGTAAACCAATCAATCTTTGAAAGATAGATCAATACAAAGTTTGTTACAAAACCAAAACCAAAATAGATATATCCAAAGAGTATATCTCTCCCCCAATGAATAATCTCTTCCTCAAGGAATAATTTTTTTCCATAGATATCTCTCCCCCTTTGACATCAAATGTCAAAGCAGTTCAGAATTCAAAACATAATATTGAGCCAACTACTCTCCCTGAGAAGTGGCTCTCCTCGATCAAAGCCGAAAAAAGATTTTTCTATAAAGTCATTGTCAGTTTGATACCAATTTTCAACATCTAAGTTTGTGTCGGTGGGCAAATTACCCCAAGATGCTCTCTAAGATATTCAAAAGTTTCCTAAGGCAAAGGCTTTGTAAAGATATATGCAATTTGCTCTTTACTATTCACATAAACCAATTTCACTTCATTTGCTTCAACATTCTCTTTCAGAAAATTATACTTAATAGAAACATGCTTTGTCTTAGAGTGAAATAATGCATTCTTTGATATATCAATTGTTGTAGAATTATTACAATAAATGATTATTGGTTCTTTGCATTTTACCTTTATATCCTTCAACATTTTCTTGATCCATAATACCTGAGTACAATTAGTTGATGCTGCAACATATTATTTGTTTCTTACTTATCCATGAAATCAATATTCTGCCAAGAAAGAATGCACCGCCAGTGGTACTCTTTCTATCATCTATATCACCTACCCAATTTGCATCAATTTATGCACATAAATCAAAATTTTCATCTTTAGGATACCATAAACCAATATTTGATGTGCCTTGTAGGTACCAGAAAATCCTTTTAACTATTGATTCATGACTTTCTTTAGGATTGCTTTGAAATATTGAAACAATACATATTGCATTCATTATATCAAGTCTTGTTTGTGTGAAATATAGTAAACCTCCAATCATATATTTGTACCTTGTCGAATGAATAGGAGCTAAATCATCCTTCAATGTCAATTTATTAGTTGTAGTCATAGGAGTACTTACTGGTTTGGAATTCTCCATACCAAATTTCTTCAAAAGTTCCTTCAAGTACTTTGTTTGACATATGAATATACCTTTATCTGTTTAATAAATCTGCAAACCTAGAAATTTTTTAATCTCTCCAATCATAGATATTTCAAATTCTTTTTGCATCTGGTTAGCAAAGTCCTTACATAATCCATCTTCACCTCCAAAAATGATATCATATACAAGGACTTCAATAACCAAAAAATCATCATTGGTAACTAATAGGGAGGTAGGGCAAGGGGGTTGCCCAATTAGGATTGTATTTTTAGTAAGTGATAGGTTCTTTGCTACTTTCAAAGTGTAGTCATCAAAATCTAAGTGCAAAAATCTTTTAGGCAACCTAGCAACTCTCCTTGATCCACCTCCTTAAGTCAAACACTCCTTGGTTGCTCAAGGGCTTCAACTCCATCGTTTTAGGCTTTGTGGTCTAACTCCTTACTCTCTCAATTGGGATTCATTTCCTCTATCCTTGATTTTTTCTCTATCTGCACAAGGTCTCCTTTTGATGAATTACAAGTTTGTGTTAAGTTTTACCTCCTTGGGTGTCTTTGGTCTTCTATGGTTTGGAGCGTAGTAATCCTTCCCAAGTGCTACAAACTGACTTATGGAGTCTATCTAACCAAATTGGTTAATTGCATGCAATTTTAACTTCTTTCAACTTGAATTGATGGGATTTATGCTTTACAACCTTCCTTTGTGTACCCGATTTGACAAAAAGACATATTTTAGGCCTAAAATGGGCTACAAGGAATTAGCCCTCTTTTTGGGGTTTTGTGCTCATCCTACTAAAATGATGGACTTCCAAAAAAAAAGAATCACATATTCTGATACCCTTTTGGAATTTCTTGACGATTTTCTAAGTTTTAGGATCCATTAGGACTCCTCCATGACTGTCCCAAAAATGGGTGCAAAAAGAAGGGTTTGCAAGGGTTCTGGTGGCAAGAATCAACTATAGACCAAGAAACCTTCAATGTGAGTCATGCAACCTTAGTTCTACCATGCGACATACTTTTTAAGCCAAAATGAAGTAGTTTTACACCTTCAAAGGTTAGAGAACAAGATTTTACAAAAGATGCTCATAAGGAGTGTGCAACATTGACAACTTTTCCATTCTTGCTTTCTACAAACACATCATTTGCATGAGTACCAATTACATTCAAATCATGTAAAGATGTCTATAATTAGAAAAAAAAGTGAACCACATTATCCCTACACAAAAAGGCATTAGGCAATTACAAACAAAGAGTCATTCACTATCAAAACTAATTATCACTGCACTTTGCCCTTTCACCGCTTTTTCACTTTACCCTGCATTTACCACTGCCAAAACTCATTTTCAAAGGTCTGATTGGTGCCTTTTATAAATTCTCTATCTTTGGATGTTTTTTTTCCTTCATACTTTCTATTTGGAAGACGAAGACTGCAAATACAAATCAACCAAAAATGTTAAAATCAGTCATAATTGACTGTGGCAGCTAGCTGGGTGTTACAACTTTGCCTAAAGGATCATTAATTGATCTTGGAAATCTCAAAACCTATGGGTAGGGTCATAAACCACTCCTTTTTCTTGTTTCCAAACAAATAGAAGGAGGTACAAGTCTTTACAAACTCCAATATAAGGTGTAGAGTAAGCAATTGAATGGAAACCAACACCAAAACAGTGACTCGCTATTTTTTACACCATTTTCACAAACTGAAAATGCAATCATCCTTATCATGGTTTAGAAAGCCTCTTTGCCTTTACATACAACCTTAAACATCAAAACAGGTCTATCCATCTGATGAATGCATTTGCTATAGAAGAGCAAAGCATCAAACTTCTTCAAAGACCCTAGCCAAATGGCACACTTGCCTAGGGCTCCATGGCCTCAAAAATTTTTGCACTTGCATTCTTGAAATAAAAACATGTATATATATATCTTAAAAGTTGACCAACTGGTTCTTGGGAAGCCATGAACATTTAGGGCTTCAAGAAGCCAAGTTGGTCAAGCATCCTTGCCAATTTCCTAGACAAGGCAGTGAAACTGTCAGAACCAAATAATTTTGCTTAAAACTCAAAACTTAATGAAATTTGATGCCACCAAAGGGAAAAGCTTTAGGAAGCATAAGAGAACTTGAAAATGTAAAAATAGTATGACCAAGTATAGCAAGTGTACGGACTACTGCTCACATGGAGTTAAAAATAGAGAAAAACAAGATAAAAACTAGTACAAACTTTCAAAATGCTTCATATCTCCATGAAATCAACCCTTAAAATGGTTAGAGTAGGAGAATAAATACCTCTACAAGTCATTTATCCTCCTATACGGATAGGTACATGTCCAAGAGCACTCAAATTTGACATTTTCATGTCTCAAATGATAACTTTTAATGCCTAGATGATGCAAGGTTGATCTCAAAGACTACCAATCACCTAAGAACACTACTCACACCTAAAAACCAAACACAAAGCATGTCTAAAAACTTTTCAAAACAAAAACACATTTAAAACTCACTTTTTATAACATTTTGCCAGGCAACTCCAAACTGGCAACTTTGAGCAAAAAGATGAAAAGAGGAAACATGACCACACAATGAGTTCAAAACTCATCCAAACAACTTAGAACAACTCAAAAAAAACTTAGAAAAACTTTCCAACTCAAGACTAAGAAAAATCAAATTTGCTATCAAACTTGCGATGAAAATGAGGCTAGGTGCTCCTGCACCATACTCCCCTGGTGACAAAGAAGTCATGTGAATCCTTTGGAAAGAAAAGAGAGAGAAATACCAGCCTTGTGGAAGTCACTTTCAGGTATCCAAGTGGCTTTAGAGGCTATTTGATCCTTCCACTTGATCAAATGTTCAATGTAGTCATGTTGTCTAGTCTTCTTGATGATTCTGGAATCAAGTACCTGTTCAGGAATGTGAAAAGAAGAAGAGTGGAGAGATAGATCAAAAAGGGAATGTGAAATGTCTAAAGCTCTCTGAGTCTCTTTTGGAGGCTGCCCCTTGAAAGGTACCAAATTTTCAACATTAAAGATAGGGGACAAGGAAACATCAACAGGTAAATCAATCTTATAAGCACTAGGACCATACTTAGCTAAAATCTTGCAAGGCCCTATTCTTCTTATCTTTAACTTGGTAGGAACTCCCTTTTTCAATCTAGACTTGTTGAGATGCACCATTACAAAATCTCTAGCTGAGAATTGGACACCCCTCTTTGAAGCATCCACCCTTGCCTTGACTCTTGCGGTGGTGTCCTACAAAGACTGCTTAACTTGTTCATGGATCTCTTTCAGAGACTGTGCCATATCCTCTGTTGTCCCACTAACACGTTGCAAGTTAGTCACATCATGTAACTCAAAAACACCTTTTGGATGCATACCATAAACAATCTGAGATGGACTCTTACTAGTGGATCTGTTTACACTATCATTATAGGCAAATTCTGCCCGTGGAATGAGTTGATCCTAGCTTTGTCCATACTCCTTGGTGAGACATCTGAGTAGATTACCCAATGTTATATTCACCACTTCTATTTGACCATCTATATGTAGATGGTAAGCTGAGCCAAAAGACAACTTAGTACCCAATTTCTTCCACAAAGTCTTCCAAAATTGACCCAAAAATTTAACATCTCTATCTGACACAATGCTAGATGGCAAACCATGTATCTTGACAACTTCTTTAAAGAAAAGGAAAGCAATATGACTAGCATCATTAGTAGTTTTGCAAGGTATAAAGTGAGCCATTTTGCTAAATCTATCAACAACCACAAAAATACTGTCATACCCTACTTTTGTCTTTGGTAAACCTACAACAAAATCCATGTTGATGCACTCCCAACGCCTAGAAGGAATAGGAAGTGGTTGATATAAACTAGCATTAGTGCTATTACCTTTGGCCTTCTGACATACCATACACTACTCAACATACCTTCTGACATCTCTCTACATCTTAGGATAGTAATAGAAGTGTTGAACCAACTCTAAGGTCTTATTGAGACCAAAATGGCCACTCAAACACCCATTATGTTTCTCTTGGATAAGGTTTTCTCTCATGGAACCTTTGGGAACACACAGCTATCCTCCCCTGAATAACAAACCATTCTGCAATGTAGAGTTAGCATACTCACTATGGAAATGAATCTCAAAAGCTTGACAAACTTTATAAGCAGCAGCAAAGTCATCATCATTAGGATACAAATCTTGAAAGCAATCAATACCAATACTCTTAACTTGAATCTCCTGAATAGTCAACAATCTCCTACTCAAAGCATCAGCTACTTTGTTACATTGGCCTTTCTTGTGATTAAGAGTAAAAGTATATGCTTGTAGGTATTCTACCCATTTCACATGCCTATGGTTGAGTTTATCCTAAGAATTCAAGAAACTGACTGCCTGGTTGTTTGTATACACAACAAACTCTTTAGGAAGCAAGTAATGCCTCCACTTCCTGAGTGCCTGCACCAATGCATATAACTCTAAATCATAGGATGAGTACTTTTTCTTTGCATCATTCAATTTCTCACTAAAGAAAGTAACTGGTCTATTATCTTGACTCAAGACTACATCTACTGCAAGATGACTGGCATCACATTCTATAGTAAAGAGCTTGTCAAAACTAGGAAGGATTAACACTGGTTGTGTAGAAACTCTATTTTTGAGTAACTCAAACCCCTTATTGGCTGCTTCTGTCCATTGAAACATAACTTTATGACCACCGTTTATTGTATCTAACATGGGTGCACAAATTTCATTGAACCCTCTCATAAACTTTCTATAAAACTGGGCTAGACCATGAAAACTTCTAACTGCACTGGCTAATTGTGGGGTTGGCCAACTTGTTATGGCTGCAACTTTAGATTGATCCATCTTAAGATCTCCACTAGACACAATAAAACCAAGATAGACTAGCTCTTGCTTCATAAAATCATATTTCTCAAGATTTATGGTTAACTGCTCATTAGATAATCTTTGCAAAACAATGGCTAAGTGTTTCAAATTCTCCTCTTTAGTCTTACTAAAAATGAGAATGTCATCTAAGTAGACTACCACAAACTTACCAAGAAAATCCTACAATACTTCATTCATTAACCTCATAAAGGTACTGAGAGCATTAGAGAGTCCAAAAGGCATAACCAACCATTCATAAAGACCCTCATTTGTTTTGAAAGAAGTTTTCCACTCATCGCCTTCTTTTATTCTTATCTGATGGTAACCACTCTTTAAGTCTATTTTTGTGAAATACCTTGCACCCCCTAAACAATCCATCAAATCTTCTATCTTGGGAATAGGAAATCTATACCTTATTGTGATTTTGTTGATGGCTCTGGAGTCTGTGCATAGTCTCCATGTGCCCCCTTTCTTAGGTGCTAACATTGTGGGTACGACATAAGGACTTATACTCTTTCTTATTAATCCTTGATCCAACAACTCTTGAATCTGCCTAGCTACCTCTTTGTTCTGTTCAGGAGTCATCTTATAAGCTGCTTTGTTTGGAAAAGAAGCTCCTGGTATAAAGTCAATCTGATGACTAATGGCTCTAGGAGGAAGTAATGTTGTTGCTTGTCCATCACTAATGATGTCCTTAAAGTTATCAAGAATTTGTTGCACTTCTTGTGGGATCTCAACTTGTTTTTCTTTCTTCTCCTCCTTAGGTTTCACTACAAGTGCATAACCAATCCCATCTCCCTCTTTCATGGTTTGGATGAACTCTTTTTCATTGACTAATAACACTTTAGGTGCCTGTGATTTATTGTTCTCTGTCTCTTCACTAAGGGACTGTATTTTGTAGACAATGCCATTCTTTTGAAAGGAATATGTGTTTTTTTCACCATCATGGTGTGCCTTTCTGTCAAATTGCCAAGGTCTACCCAATAGTAGATGGCAAGCATCCATAGGAAAGATGTCACATAGTATCCTATCCTTGTATTCACCTATGTTGAAGTCTATCCATGCTTGTTCATTAACTAGGACATGTTGCCCCTTGTTTAACTAGGTTACCTTTTAAGGTTCACTGTGCCTCATTCTAGGTAAGTTCAATTTGCTAACTACCTCCTCTGAGATAATGTTATCTATGGAACCTGAATCTATAACCAGCTTACATACCTTGCCCAATATTTTGCGCTTGATCCTGAACAATGCTCTTCTCTAGGACACTTCACACTTGTGAGGTTCTTGCATCAATACTCTCCTCATCATTAGACTCTCACCATGTTCGGGTGCTAGGTGCATTGCTGGAGTTCTTGTACTACTTCCTCCTGAACATAGTTCACTCTCTTTTCACCTCCATGGGAAGAACTAGGTTTTTCTCGACACCTATAAGTAGGATGACCCAATTTCTGATAGTTATAGCATTTCATAGTGGGAAAGTAAGACCCTCTACCTGGTCCACTAGATCTACCCCTTCCTGGGTTGCTTGATCCCCTACCCCTATAGTTGGCCTTGCTCTGAGAAGCCCCACTTTGCTCTATAATCTTAGATTCTCCCTGGGACCTTTGATCTATGTGTCTTCCCCCAAAATTGCCTCTATGGCCTCGACCATCTCTACCTCTTCCTCTACCTCTGTTATGTCACTCTTGCTTCTTCCTACTCCTTTCCTCTACCTTGAGTGCAAGTTGATAGCACTTCTGGACTGTTGTAGGACACAACAAACTTAACTCTTCCTGAATGTTCCATCTCAAGCCATTGAGATACCTAGCAACCTTGACATTTTCATCCTCTTGGATATTTGACCTAAGGAAAAGCTTCTGAAACTCCTCAGTGTAGCTACTGACATCTAACTCCTTTTGCCTAAGGTTTTGCCTTTTCCTATGAAATTGTATTTCATAGTCCTCAGGAATGTAAGTCTCTTTGATCTTGGACAACATTCCCTTCCAAGTTGCTATGGACTTTTTGCCCTCTTTCTCATGTTCATCCTGAATGAACTTCCACCATGTTAAGGTAGCTCCTCTCAACCTGGACTTAGCCACCTTCACTTTCAAAATAGTTCTCAAGACCCTCAATCCACTCCATGACCACTTCTGGGTCCATTTTACCACTGAATAGTGGGACTCCTTCTAGTGTTCTCCCACTCATAGCCTTCAAGGCTTTCAAAAAGGGTTCATTCTCTATCATAGGGTCTGGTAGAGGGATTTCATCCTCTATAGCTAATAGCTTACACCTATCTTCTGTTCCATGTATCTTATTACTGGCTTCACTTGCCTTCACTTCTACTTCTCCCAATTTCTACTCTAGGAGGTCTAGCTTCATTCTAAGTACTTACTGGTTTGGAATTCTCCATACCAAATTTCTTCAAAAGTTCCTTCAAGTACTTTGTTTGACATATGAATATACCTTTATCTGTTTATGAAATCTGCAAACCTAAATTTTTTTTAATCTCTCCAATCATAGATATTTCAAATTCTTTTTGCATCTGGTTAGCAAAGTCCTTACATAATCCATCTTCACCTCCAAAAATGATATCATATACAAGGACTTCAATAACCAAAAAATCATCATTGGTAACTAATAGGGAGGTAGGGCAAGGGGGTTGCCCAATTAGGATTGTATTTTTAGTAAGTGATAGGTTCTTTGCTACTTTCAAAGTGTAGTCATCAAAATCTAAGTGCAAAAATCTTTTAGGCAACCTAGCAACTCTCCTTGATCCACCTCCTTAAGTCAAACACTCCTTGGTTGCTCAAGGGCTTCAACTCCATCATTTTAGGCTTTGTGGTCTAACTCCTTACTCTCTCAATTGGGATTCATTTCCTCTATCCTTGATTTTTTCTCTATCTACACAAGGTCTCCTTTTAATGAATTACAAGTTTGTGTCAAGTTTTACCTCCTTGGGTGTCTTTGGTCTTCTATGGTTTCAGGCATCGTAATCCTTCCCAAGTGCTACAAACCACCTTATGGAGACTATCTCACCAAATGGGTTAAATTCATGAAATTTTAACTTCTTTCAACTTGAATTGATGGGTTTTATACTTTACAACCTTCCTTTGTGTACTTGATTTGACAAAAAGACATATTTTAGGCCTAAAACGGGCTACAAGGAATTAGCCCTCTTTTTGGGGCTTTGTGCTCATCCTGCTCCAACGATGGAATTCCAGACAAAAAGAACCACACATTCTAATACCCTTTTGGAAGTTCTTGAGTATTTTCTAATTTTTAGGATCCATTAGGCCTCCTCCATGACTGTCCCAAAAATGGGTGCAAAAAGAAGGGTTTGCAAGGGTTCTGGTGGCAAGATTCAACTATAGAGCAAGAAACCTTCAATGTGAGTTATGCAACCTTAGTTATACCATGCCACATACTGTTTAAGCCAAACTGAAGTAGTTTTACACCTTCAAAGGTTAGAGAACAAGATTTTACAAAAGATGCTCATAAGGAGTGTGCAACATTGACAACTTTTCCATTCTTTCTTTCTACAAACACATCATTTGCATGAGTACCAATTACATTCAAATCATGTAAAAATGTCTATCATTAGAGACAAAAGAGAACCATATTAGCCATGCACAAAAAGGCATTAGGCAATTACAAAGAAAGAGTCATTCACTGTCAAAACTAATTATCACTGCACTTTCCCCTTTCACTACTTTTTCACTTTACCCTGCATTTACCACTATCAAAACTCATTTTCAAAGGTCTGATTGGTTCCTTTTATCAATTCTCTATCTTTGGATGTTTGTTTTCCTTCATACCTTCTATTTGGAAGAGGAAGATTGCAAAAACAAATCAACCAAAAATGCAAAAACAAGTCATAATTGACTGTGACAGCCAATAGGGCATTACAACTTTGCTTAAAGGATCATTAATTGATCTTGAAAATCTCAAAACCCATGGGAAGGGTCATAAAACACTCCTTATTCTTGTTTTCAAACAAATAGAAGGAGGCACAAGGCTTAACAAACTCCAATATAAGGTGGAGAGTAAGCAAATGAATGGAAACCAACACCAAAATAGTGACTCGCTGTTTTTTAAACCATTTTCACAAACTGAAAATGCAATCATCCTTATCATGGATTAAAAATCCTCTTTGCCTTTACATACAACCTTAAACATCAAAACATGTCTTTCCATCTGATGAATGCATTTTCTATAGAAGAGCAAAGCATCAAACTTCTTTAAAGACCCTAGCCAAATGGCACACTTGTCTAGGTCTCCATGGCCACAAAACTTCTTGCACCTACATTCTTGAAATAAAAACATGTATTTACATATCTTACAAGTTTACCAACTGGTCCCTTGGAAGCCATGAACATTTAGGTCTTCAAGAAGCCAAGTTGGTCAAGCATCCTTGCCAATTTCCTAGAGAAGGTAGTGAAACTGTCAAAATCAAATAATTTTGCTTAAAACTCAAAACTTAATGAAACTTGATGCCACCAAAGGGAAAAGCTTTAGGAAGCATAAGAGATCTTGAAAATGTAAAAGTAGTATGGCCAAGTACAGCAGGTGTACGGACTGTTGCTCACATGGAGTTAAAACTAGAGAAAAACAAGATAAAAACTAGTGCAAACTTTCAAAATGCTTCATATCTCCACAAAATCAACCCTTACAATGGTTAGAGCAGGAGAATAAATACCTCTAAAAGTTATTTATCCTCCTATATGGATAGGTACATGTCCAAGAGCACTCAAATTTGACATTTTCATGTCTAAAATGACAACTTTTAATGCCTAGATGATGCAAGGTTGATCTCAAAGACTACCAATCACCTAAGAACACTACTCACACCTAAAAACCAAAAAAACAGAATGTCTAAAAATGTTTCAAAACAAAAACAAATTTAAAACTCACTTTTTACAACATTTTGCCAGGCAACTCCAAACTAGCAACTTTGAGCAAAAAGATGAAAATAGGAAACATGACCACACAATGAGTTCAAAACTCATCCAAACAACTTAGAACAACTAAAAAACAACTTAGACAAACTTTCCAACTCAAGAATAATAAAAATCAAATCTGCTATCAAACCTATGATGAAAATGAGGCTAGGTGCTCCTGCACCAGTAACTTTGTAATACAAATTATTGTCAGCATTACCTTTTGTGTAACCAAGATTCAAAATATATTTATCCAATCTAGCATACCAATTTGTGGGAGCTTTCTTCAATCCATATAAATCTTTTCTTAACCTGCAAACAATATCCTTATTATTTGTCAAAGAAAACCCATCAAGTTGTTTAATGTAAACTTCCTCCTCAAGATCTTCATTCAGAAATGCACATTTTGCATCCATTTGATAAAATTTATAGTTCTTATGAGCTACAAATGCAAGAAATAGTCTAACTACCTCAATTTTGGCTACCGGTGCAAAGGTTTCATATAATCAATTCCTTCTTTTTATGAATAACCTTTATAGACTAGTCTTGCTTTATTTCTGAATACTTCTCCATCTTCATTAAGTTTATTCCTATATACCCATTTAGTTCCAATTACATTTTTGTCTTTAGGTCAGGGAACCAATGTCCAAGTATTGTTCTTTCCATTTTTTTCTAATTCATCTTCCATTTCTTTTATCCAATGTTCATCCTGGCATGCCTCAATAACAGATGTTTGTTCAATTTGAGAAATTAAATATACCTCTTCATTTGCCAGTCTTCCTCTTGTCATAACACCTTGATTCTTGTTTCCAATTATCTGATTCTCTGAATGATTCAATCTTACATACTTGGGTTTGTTCTGATTAACATCCACAGGCTGTTGTTCTTTAGTCACTGTTGATTTTTCTGATGATACCGGTGTGACCGAGTCTTCACTCTATACTGGTATAATCTGTGTCAGTTGATCTCTAATCATTTCAACTATCAGTTCAATAGATCTTGAATCTCCTCTAAAGTGTTCATCTATCTTCACATTAGTATTCTCAATGCTTTTTGTAACCTTTTATTATAACATCTACATTCCTTTCTTTTAGATGAATAACCAATAAATACTCCTTCATAACTTCTAGGATCAAACTTGCCAATATACTCATCTCTTCTAATATAACATTTGATTCCAAATATTTTTAAATACTTAAGAGTAAGAATATGACAAAACCATAGTTCATAAGGGGTCTTACTAGTTTCACTTTTGATGTGAACTCTGTTGAAAGTATAAACCATTGTATTCACTACTTCTCTCCAGTACACATGAGGTAGATTTGCTTCCATTAACATTGTTCTTGCTGCGTCTAGAATAGTTTTTTTCTTCCTTTCCATAACTCCATTCTGATGGGGTGTCTGAGCTGCTGATAGTTGTCTTTTAATTCCATTCACTTCACATAATGCATTAAATTCCCTAGATGTAAATTGTCCTCCTTGATGTGATCTTAAACATTTAATTTTCTTTCTAGTTGCATTCTCTATCATTGCCTTGAATATCTTGAATCTTCCAAAATCTTATGATTTCTCCTCGAGTAAAGTAACCCAACACATTCTAGAGTAGTCATCAATTATTAGGATAAAGTACCTATCACCTTGTAGACTTATTATTCTTGCTGGACCACATAAATCAATATGAATTAAATCAAGAATATTATTGGATTTCTCAATAATGCTCTTAAATGTTGGTCTAACTTGCTTTCCCATTTGACATTCCTTACATACTGGATTATGAGGTTTCACAATCTTAGATAAATCCCTTACTGCCTTAGTTGAACTAATCTTTACAATACAATCAAAATTCACATGATAGAGTCTTTTATGCCATAACCAACTTTCATCAATGTGTGCCATTAAACATGTTTTATCACTAGTATTCAAGTGAAAGATATTACCTTTAGTCTGATTACCGGTTGCAATCTCCAATCTAGTTTTGTTTATGATTTTGGATTTACCATTCTTGAATTGTAACTGAAATCCTTTCTCAACTAATTGACCAACACTCAAAAGATTATGCTTTAAACCTTCTACATAATAAACATTGTCATTATTGTGCTTACCATCCAAATATATTGTTTCTTTTCCTTTGATTAAACAAAATTTATCACCTTCAAACCTTACTATACCTGCTTGAATTTCTTGAAAACATAAGAATTTGCATTTATCACCAGTCATATGATGTGAGCATCCACTATCTATAATCCATTCATCCTTTTCTTCAATTTTTGTTGCCAGTGCCTACTCTACCGATTTGAAAATAGGTGTTGTTTAATCTTCCTTTATTGCAACAAAGCCCATCCATTATCTACTGGATCTTCATCTAAGTCATCTTTAACACCTTCATCTACATAGAAACATGACTTATCTGTATTTTTCTTGAATCTATATCTCTGATATTCAAGGTTAGCCTTATATGATCTTTTTGCTTCCTCTCTAAGTCTTGCATGTCTATCAAGACATCTAGATTCTATATAACCAACTTTATTGCAGTTAAAACATTTGAAAGGTGCTTTACCTTCATACTTACTTCCACTCGGACCTTTAGGCATCTTCCTTGCAAATAGTGCTTCAAGTTCTTCGAGTTCTTAATTTTCTCTCCTCATGTCTTCAAGTTCTTTTGAATAAAGTGCTTTCCAATCAGTTTTGTTAGATGATAATGATGTTGATGATGATGATTCTACTTTGAAAGCTAAATCAGTCTTTATAGTAGCAACAAGACCAATTTCCTCAAGCTCAAATGTTGAAAGTTTTTCAACCAAAGTATCTCTAGAAACTTAAGTATTAGGCATTCTTCTTATTTCATTAATAGCAGTCACTTTCATTTTATAAACCAGTGGCAAAACTCTTAAAACTTTAGACACAATTTCATCTTCACTTAAGGATCCTCCACAACATTGTATTCCTAAAATAATTACATTACATCTTTCCATAAATGCAAAAATTCTTTCATCTTCTTCCATTTTTAAATTTTCATACCTGACCTGGTAACATTCCAATTTTGCAATTTTGAAAGTGGTGTCTCCTTCATTCAGTGTTTCCATTTTATCCCAAATAGCTTTAGTAGTAGATTGGTCTAACAATCCCATGATTTTCTGATCTGATAATACGCTCAGAAGTGCTTCTCTTGCTTTGCAATCATTGTCCATGTCCTTAGCCAATGTTGGTGGATGATGTTGATTCATAACAGGAGCAACATAGCCATTCTTTGTAACATCCCATATATCTCTTCCAATGCAGTTCAGATGTGTTTCCATTTTGATCGTCCATATACCAGAGTTAGTTCCATCAAGCTTCAGGTTGTCCTTCCTGAAAATATTTGTTGCCATAGGATCTCCTCAAGCTGTTAGGCTTCTACAAAAAGAGGACTTAGCTCTTATACCAATTGTTAGATCCCGAGAAGGACAACTGAGAGGGGCAGTGAATCAGTTGTGAACCAGTTGTTAATAAATTATAATCTGAATGTAAGTTATTCCAACTTAAACTTAATGTCGGTAAACCAAATTTAAGTGTCGGTAATAAATATTAACAATTATAGTAGTATCAATATAACTTAATGCATGAAACATGAAGAGAAACAACATCCACAATAGACGACATAGAGATTTTGACATGGAAACCTGGTAAGGGGAAAAACCATAGTGGAAAACCTTACCCATAATCAGATGATACTACTGCAGATAGTATGTGTATACAAATGGGTTATGCACATGCAGAAAGGCCAACCACATAGAGCTCACTGCTCAATCACAAAATAGGAGTCACATTGACTACACAATTGGACGGTTAAATCCAATGATAATGTATTGCTCAAAATAGCATCTTCAATGTTGGATTTAGTACCGGTTAAGCTCTGAATATGACTGTCAAAACACCTTCATAACCTTCCTTTAAACTTCAAATAATGTTTGCGTGTTTCATACAAGGATCTTCTTATTTTCACTCTTCAATATTCGAACACACTCATCATGATCCTATCTCTCGATCTTCAATAAGATCTTACAATCATTTATAGACAACCTAAGACCAAATCTATAGGTCAGCTCACTAAAGATATTACAATTAAATCAATTACGAATAAGTCTGTCAGCTCAATAAATTTACCAAGTTAACCAATCAATAAACAATCTCCATAATGTGTCGTGCTCATCTGGAATAGATAACATGTACGGGTCCATAACCTAGACCTATCTATTGGTAAAGGCTAATTTGTCAACCCGATTAGACGAATAAGAAAAAAAGCAAAACCACACTTCCAATCCATGTCTTCGAGATAACCACATGATCTCTAGATGATAACAAGTCATCATCGCTACCGGTGAACAATATAGCCTGGTGGTGAACACATACTGGTGAACATAAAGTAAACCTCTAGAAGACAAGTGTTGACATCAATGACAAAACCAATGACAAAACCAATGCATATATATGTATATATGTATATATGTATTAATGTATATATATATATATATGTATGCATATATATGTATATATATGTATGTATATATATGTATGTATATGTATGTATGTATATGTATGTATATATATGTATGTATATCTCTATATGTATATCTTGTTAGGAACTGGAAGGGAAACTAAGAGGGGGGTGGTGAATTAGTTGTCAATGAATTTCAAGCAATTATAAGTTACTTCAACTTAATACTTGATACCGGTAAACCAAACTTAATGTCGGCTAATACTTAATGCCAGTTAATAGATTAATAGTTAATATCAATACTGATGAAACTTAATGCATGAAACAGAAAGAGAAACAACATCCACAACACATAACACAAAGATTTTGACATGGAAACCCTATAAGGGAAAAACCATGGTGGTAAACCTTACCCACACTTAGATGATACTACTGTAGATAGTATGTGTATTCAAATGGGGTCTGCACATGCAGAAAGGCCAACCACCTAGAGCATACTGCTCAAATGGGAGTCGCAATGACTACAATAGGATGGTTAAATCCTAGAATAATGTATTGCTCAAAATAGCATCTCCAATGCTGGATTGCGCACCGGTTAAGCTCTGACAAACACCTTCAAACCTTCCTTGAACCTTCTCTATGGTCTGCTCATATGATCTTCAATATTCATACATACAATGTTACATTACCATACCATAACCTTACATATCATACCATGTCATATCTCATCTCAAATGAGATCTTACATATATACAAAACCTAAGACCAAATGTGTTGGTCGGCTCACTAAGAATATTATAGTTAATTCAATTACAAACAAGTCTAGATGCAGTGCATCATGTTTTCTCAATACACTTACAACAATATCCAATCAATAAATCATCTCCATAATGTGTCATGTTGATCTAAAATAGATGACACATACTGGTCCATAACCTAGACCAATCTGTCGATAACAACAAATATGTCATCCCGATTAGACCATTAAGAAAAATAACAAAACCAAGTATCCAAACCAAGTCTCTGACATAATCAAGTGATCTCCAGATTATAACAAGTCATCTTCAGTGCCAGTGAACCATATAACCTGTCAGTAAACAATTTACGAATGACTATGCATAAATCACTGAACTTGCCAGTGAACAAAATGTGCTAGTTCAACATAACCATAGATCTCCAGAAGGATAAGTTTTGACATCAATGAAAAAAAATAATGCAACACATCCATAATACCAACAATCTCCTTCTTTGGCATTGATGGCAACACTAGATGGAAAAACATCTAAGTGCCAAAACAAAATGCCAAAAACCAAAAACCAACAATCTCTAAAATAGATCAATACCAGAAATCAAAACCAAAATGTAGAGAGTAATATCTCTCCCCTAATGAATAATCTCTCCCAAAGAATAATGTTTTTCCATATATATCTCTCCCCTTTTGACATCAAATGCCAAAGCAAATAAATGCCAAAACATATAACCAACTACTATAACCAATTAATATAACCAACTACTCCCTTTGAGAAGTAGCTCTCCTCCATCAAAGCTAGAAAAAGGTTTCTCTATTAGTTTATGCTTGTTTGATACCAATATTCAATTTTCTAAGTCTCTCTCAGTGAGGGTATTACCCCAAGATGCTCTCTGAGATATTCAAAAGTTTCCTTAGGCAAAGGCTTTGTAAAGATATCTGCAATCTGCTCTTTAGTATTCACATAAACCAATTTCACTTCATTTTCTTCCACACTCTCTTTTAGAAAATTATATTTGATAGAAACATGTTTAGTCTTAGAATGAAATACCAGATTCTTTGATATATCAATTGTTGTTGAATTATCACAATAAATGATTATAGGTTCTTTGCATTTTACCTTTATGTCCCTCAACATTTACATAATCCATAATACCTGAGTACAATTAGTTGCTGCTGCAACATATTTTGATTTTGTTGTTGATAATGATGTACAACTCCACTTTTTGCTTAACCATGAAATCAATTTGCTACCAAGAAATAATGCTTCACCAGTGGTGCTCTTTTTGTCATCTTCATCTCCTACCCAATTTGCATCAGTGTATGCATATAAATCAAAATTTTCATCTATAGGGTACCATAAACCAAGATTTGTTGTGCCTTGTAGATATCGAAAAATTATTTTAACTATTGATTCATGATTTTCTTTAGGATTACTCTAAAATCTTGAAAAAATACATACTACATTTATTATATTAGGTCTTCTTTGTGTCAAATACAATAAACCTCCAATCATAGATTTGTATCTTCTTGGATTAACAGGAGCTGAATCATCCTTCAATGTTAATTTATCAATTGCAGTCAAAGGAGTACTTACCAGTTTAGAGTTTTCCATACCAAATTTCTTCAATAGTTCCTTTAAGTATTTTGTTTGACATATGAATATACCTCTATCAATCTGTGAAATCTGCAATCCTAAAAAGAATATTATCTCCCCAATCATAGACATTTCAAATTCTTCCTGCATCTTGTTAGCAAAGTCCTTACACAATCCATCTTCTCCTCCAAAAATGATATCACCAATAAAAACTTTAATAACAAAGATGTCATCATTAGTCACTTTGAAATATAAGTTGTTGTCAGCATTACCTTTAGTGTAACCAAGCTTCAAACCAATCTTGCATACCAAGCTCTAGGAGCTTGCTTCAATCCATAAAAAGATTTCCTTAATCTACAAACCATATCTTTATCTTTTGTCAATGAAAATCCATTGGGTTCTTCAATGTAAACCTCCTCTTCAAGATCACCATTCAGAAATGCATATTTTACATCCATCCGATATACTTTAAAGTTCTTGTGAGTTGAAAATGCAAGAAATAATCTGGCTGCCTCAATTCTAGCTACCGGTGCAAAGGTTTCATTATAATCAATTCCTTCTTTCTATGAGTAACCTTTTAAAACTAATCTTTCTTTGTTCGTGATTTCCTCACCATCTTCATTACTTTTATTCCCATTCCAATTACATTTTTGTCTTTAGACCAAGGATCTAATGTCCATGTATTGTTCTTTTCAATTTGTTCTAATTCATCTTCCATTGCTTTTATCCAATATTCATCTTGACATGCTTCAATAATATATGTTATTCAATTTGAGAAATTAAGCATACCTCTTCATTTTCCACTCTTCCTCTTGTCATAACACCTTGATATTTATTCCCAATTATCTGATTTTCTGAGTGATTTAGTCTTACATACCTGGGTTTATTTACATGTTGTTCTTTAGTCACTGTGGAATTATCTGATGATGTTGGTGTGACTAGATCCACATTCTATATTGGTGCACTCTGTATTGGTTCATTCATGATCGTCTCAACTACCGGTTCAGAATCTACAGACCTCGAATTTCCTCTAAAGTATTCATTTGTCTTCAAATTAGCACTCTCAATGATCTTCTACAATCTTTTATTGAAACATCTATATTTCTTTCTTTCAGATGAATAATCAAGAAATATTCCTTCATCACTTCTAGGATAAAATTTACCAACATACTCATCTCTCCTAATATAATATTTGCTTCCAAATATTCTAAAGTACTTAAGAGTAGGAGTATTACCAAACTATAGTTCATAAGAGGTCTTACTGGTTTCACCTTTGATGTGAACTCTGTTGAAAGTGTAAACCAATGTATTTACCTCTTCTCTCCAATACACATGAGGTAGATATGCTTCCAATATCATGCTTCTAGCTGCTTCCAGAATAGTTGTGTTCTTCCTTTTGACAATTTCATTTTGTTCAGGTGTCTGAGGTGCTAATAGTTGTCTTTTGACTCCATTCACTTCATAGAATGTATTAAATTCCTTAGATGTAAATTCACCTCCTTGATCTGATCTCAAACGTTTGATTTTCTTACCAGTTTCATTTTCTACCATTGCCTTGAATAATTTAAATTTTCCAAAAGCTTCTGATTTCTCCCTAAGAAAAGTAACCCCACACATTCTAGAATAATCATCAATAATTAGCATAAAATGTCTATCTCCCTATAGACTTCTTGTTCTTAACAGACCACAGAAGTCAATATGAATTAAATCAAGAACATTATTGGATTTCTCATAAATACTCTTTAAAGTTGTTCTAACTTGCTTTCTCATTTGACATTCCTTACATACCAGATTAGGAGGTTTCATAATCTTAGGTAAATCCCTTACTGACTCAGTTGAACTAATCTTTACAATGCAATCAAAATTTACATGACAGAGTCTCTTATGCCATAACCAACTTTCATCAATATGTGCAATCAAACATGTCTTATCATTGTTGTTCAAATAAAATATATTACCTTTAGTCTGATTACTAGTTGCAACCTCCAATCCAGTTTTGTTTCTGATTTTGCATTTACCATTCTTGAATTGTAACTAAAATCCCTTTTCAACTAATTGACCAACACTCAAAAGATTATGCTTGAAACCTTCAACATAATAAACATTGTCAGTATTGTGCTTACCATCCAAGGATATAGTGCCTTTTCCTATGATTAAATAAGATTTATCATCGCCAAACCATACTAGACCTCCACTATATTCCTCAAAAGATAATAATTTACTCTTATCACCAATAAGATGATGTGAACATCTAGAATCTATGATCCATTCATCTTTCTCTTCAATTTTAGCTATCAGGGCCTACTCTACCAGTGGAACATTAGTTGTCATTTGATCTTCTTTTATTGCAATAAAAGCCCATCCATTGTCTGTCGGTTCTTCATCAGAATCATCTATGACTCCTTCATCAGCATAGTAACAAGATTTGTCTCTATTCTTCTTAAATTTGTATCTCTGATATTTAGGGTTAGGCTTGTATGTTCTTTTAGCTTCCTCTCTCAATCTTGCATGTCTATCAGGACATCTAGATGCCATATGACAAACTTTATTGCAATTAAAACATTTAAACAGTGCTTTACCTTCATACTTACTTCTAGCTGGACCTTTAGGCATTTTCCTTGCAAATAGTGCTTCAAGTTCTTCCAATTCTTCATTTTCCCTTCTCATACTTCAAGTTCTTTTGCATACAGTGCTTTCCAATTAGATTTGTTAGATGATGATGATGATGATGATGATGATGATGATGATGATGATGATGATGATGATGATGATGATGATGATGATGATGATGATCTGAAGGTTAAATCTGTCTAAGTAGTAGCAACAAGACCAAATTCCTCAAGCTCAAATGCTGAAAGTTTTCCAACCAAGGTATCTTTATATACTGATGTATTAGGCATTATTCTCAACTCATTAATAGCACTTAATTTCATTTTGTATACCGTTTGCAAAGCTCTTAAAACTTTAGAAAAAATTTCATCTTCACTTAAGGATCATCCACAACATTGTATTCCTAAAAATATTTCATTAACTATTTCGATAGAAGAAAATATTCTTTCATCTTCTTCCATTTTCAAATTTTCATACCTGACCCAGAAACATTCCAGTTTTGCAATTTTGACAGTGGTATCTCCTTCATTCAATGTCTCCAATTTATCCCAAATATCTTTAGCAGTAGATCAGTCTGATAATCCCATAGATTTGTTGAACTGATAATGCGCTCAAAAGTGCTTCTCTTGCTTTGCAATCATTCTCCTAATCCTTGCCCAATGTAGGTGGATTAGATTGATTCTAATTAGGACCAACATAGTCATTCTTTGTAACTTCCCATATGTCTCTTTTAATGCAATTC